>NW_024718637.1:0-8331 GCF_018991925.1 Homarus americanus
TCGCCGACGCTCTGTCAAGAAATATAGCACCAGTAATGCCTGTATCAGCATTCACTCTTTCGCAGCTGGAAGATGAGCAACGACGCGACCCATATTGGTCAGCTGTTATTTTTACTCTCGAATCGGACGAGGATGTTAAACTCCCCAAGTTATTTCTTCTCTTAAGTCAGTTTGAATTACGACATAACATACTCAATAGGACGAGAAAATCTCCTGAGGGTAATGTGTCTCAAATAGTCGTACCTGACACGTTGCGCAAAACAGTAATGACATTGTTCCACGATGTCCCACAAGCAGGTCACCAAGGTCGTGATAAATGCTTAGCGGATTTACGAAAGAAGTATTTCTGGAACACTATGAAGAAAGACATAGAATTACACATAGCTAATTGTTTGGCATGTGCTCAACATAAAAGATCAACAGGATCACCTGCCCCGATTCTACAATATCCTACACCAGACCGTCCGTTTGACAAAGTCGCTGTTGATGTGTTACAACTCCCAATGAGTCATCAGGGATCAGGATACGTCTTAGTGTGTGTGGATCATTTTTCCAGGTTCGTGGTCTTGGTCCCACTAAAAAGCAAAACGGCCGAAGCAGTAGCCTATGCATTAGTGATGAATCTCATATGTCCATATACTACGCCTAAAGTTCTACTCTCTGATAATGGAACAGAGTTCAAGAATGAGCTAATAGAGCATATATGTGCACAATATGGAATTAAACAAACTTTTGTGACAGCATATCATCCACAGGCTAATGGCCTTGTTGAAAGAACCAATCGTAAAATCCTAGAAATACTGCGTCCAATCGTTAATGGTTTTCAATACGCATGGGAGGATTGGTTACCGCAGGTTGCAGCGTCGATTAATGGGTCAGTTAATAGCTCTACGGGCAAAACACCCTACTATATTGTCTATGGTACAGATAAACGTCTGCCTTACGACATCCTTACAGAGGCGCCATACCCGGTATATAATACGGATGATTTTGCGGCAAAACAAATTCATGTCTTTACAGAAATTCATAACCAAGTACGATCACAGCTGGCGGCGTCACGCACCGAAATGATCATCAAACAACATAAACATGCTAAACCTATCGCACTGAACGTTGGGGACGCTGTTATGTTACAGGAACCTGAAAGGAACTCCAAACTTTCGGCGAAATTATCTGGTCCATTCCGCATAATCTCAAAAGAAGCAGGCAACAAATTCAAAATATGGAAGCCTAATGCACAGATCGCAGATGTCGTGCACGCGGATCGTCTGAAGAAGACCCAGATAAATGTCTTACATCCAGTTGATGATAATGTGATTGATACATCCTTACAGACTGTTCAGAAGCAAAATGTCCCAAATGACTATTGTAGGAAACTACGTTCTGCGAGTAGACGTTAACTCGTTTGTAATTCCTTACAGAATGGCTTGGATCTTCAGTGTCTTGCTTCTTCTCTGTTGTGGCACCGTTGTGTTGACGAAAATGTCCACATTAGTCCTCAAACCAGGTGCACTTGTGGCACCTCTCGGACGCGTTCTCATAGCTGAGGACGTGGTGAACATCAAGTATGATCTACAGCCACTACTCTAACTTCCGCGTCAGATGGAAAACGTCGACGGCCAACTACAATCAGCATTGGACATCCTTCATAGTCTCAGCACAGCTTCGATGAATTCGACAATAGTTTCATGGACGTTGTCGTTCAAGCTGTATCTCAACAGAATCGTGTTATTTGTCAAACCTTTCACGTGATTACTGCTCTAGAATCAAAGGTTAATGCAATCATAATGGAGTCTAACCAAGTTTCGAGGATTGTTACTAGGTTACAGAAAGCAATCCCGACGTTAGAATGGCTCCTTTACTTCACAGAATATTTGCATGCTGCTGAAATTTCAGTTCAGAAAATTGTAACATCTAAAAATGAGCTAATAGACAGCATTGTAGATGCCGGGATAGGACGTGTGGACGCGAAGCTTGTGCCTGTGCAGACGCTTCTTGAAGCTTTAAAAATAGCCAAGTTGCAGTATCATTTAACTCCTATTTTCAATGACAATGAGGTTCACTATTATTACCCGCTGTTGGAGTCAACCCTCACGCACAACGCAATTCTGATCCACATTCCTATGCGAGGGCAACATGAGTTTAATGCATGGCATTTCTCATATACCCTAGATAGGCCTAAAGAACTTTCTTAGTAGATGAAATTTCAGGTATCAATGAGATTGATATCATCTGGAGGCGAATTTTTTTTTTTTGGAGTTTGAAAAATCGGCCCATGGTATTAATGATGTAGTTCTATGTGCAGAATCATGTGATATCTTCAGATTTGAAAATTTTTCATTTTTTGCTAGGTAAATTTTAACTTGAAATCTTATGAAAATTCAGTATTCCCACCCTTTTACCAACACCACTAAATAGCTTATTTAAAGTAAAGTAAATGTATCAGGTTAATTTATTAGGATGAAAATGATAAACGATGATCGCTGACTTTATTCCTTCGCTCAAAATCATCGAAATACAAAACGGTTTACTGACCCGTGTTGCTGCACCCGCCAAGAACATATCTTTCTTGCTTACCTGAACACCCTCCTGCACACTGAGCTCTGGATCTTCTTCCACTCCTCTCCTGGGTGCTCTGGGTGTGCTGGGGGCCAGGCAGAAGCGATGAAGGACTAAAAGTTAATGGTAAAGTGGCATCAAATATTCGATATGCAGATGATACTGGTCTGAACTCGGGATAGTGAAGAGACGGTATTAAACTATGATGAACAAGACTAGTGACCAAGATGGTGGATTATGTGGCCTAGGGTTAATGCTGTATATAAAGACGGGAATAATGGTTATTTTGCATGTCAAACCAAATCCTAAAAGATGATGACAGGGAACTTAACCCAGCTGTTATAACCTTTAACGGTGGTTTAAGCTATAAATCTTTAAGGACGTTGGTTTAAACAATAACATTCGAAGGACGATAATTAAAGATAAGAATCCTCAAGAGGTTAGTTATTGCATCATCCTGAATGGTGGAAACTATTGTGTATTTTGTAAGTAAACATTATGTGTGATGGTCGACCTACGTGCCCCGCCAGCAGGGAAGACAGCAGTAATGTCCGACACAGTGGTAGGTAAGATAAAAGAAACATTGCCTTAGGGTCGTAAGGTAAGGGCGACGACACCTGCCACAAGTCACATCCGAGGACGGGATGAAATGTGTGTGTGTGTGATCGGCTGGTGTCGTCGGCGCACAGTCAGGGGTCTACCATAAAACACACTGCCAGTACTGGTAATGAGCAGCGGCCACGATGGTGGTAATAACTGCCTAATAAGATCAAGGGTTAGAATGATGTGAAATAATCAATAATTTCTGAATTTACACATTTCATACGGCTGTAATGTCCCAGGCAGTGTCCCAGGCAGTGTCCCAGGCAGGCGTTGATGGCCAAACATTCAAAGAAGCGTGAGATTTTAATAGAGAATGTGAAATATTTTATGACTAAGATTGTTCTATTTGTTCATTATTGAACATGAACAAAAATAGTATAAAAGTATAAAGTAAAAGTTAGTCATTGAGAAGAAAACTTAATCATACACTTCAGTACAGGAAGTCAATTTAACTTATTGTTGATACGAATGAAAAAGTAAGATGAAAGAGATTATTTTTACGTTTTTATATTTAAAAGATTTTAATAATGCTTTGTTTTACAATTCCTGTGTCTTTGAAGTTTATTTTAAAATGTTAGTAAAATGTTAAACTTCAAATGCGTACTAGGCTCGTGTGTTTATATAATAACACAGGTTATAATTCCCATCATTAATTAACATGTTTTTGGTGGAACAATGTTAACAGCAATAACTGCTTCACTGGAACAAGCTGTGACCGAAACTTAACTGCTGAAATGGTATATAAGCAATAATTACCATTAAAAATAAAATGTTTGTAAGAAATATTTTGTACAAACGAAACTAGCAAGAACACATCTTGCGAACGTATAATTGTGTATATAAATCAGTCTTCTAAATACAGATTACAATGTAAACAACAACAACAACTGCCCGTATGATATTGTTGCCGTGTTTTCTGGTTAGTGAATCAGCCAATTAGTAGCAGTCATTGGGCCAAGTTGTGCCTGTTATTGATGTTTTTAGGCGACAGAAAACACGTATAATGACCCAGGGTGATTAGGGTGTAATATGTGGCGTATCATCTATTAGTACAAGACAACAATTATCCTTTATTACTACCAGAAAAATATAGTACTTTAAGAATTTAGTGAATATAAAGGAAGTAATTTAATTCGGAGATATTTTTAGTTTATTTTTTATTTTTATTACTTGTGTAAACAAAGTCTCATAAAATTCATTCAAAGAAAACGGATACAAATTGAAAGTTACTAGTGTTCCCTGAAGAATGCAGTGATGAACGCCGCAACACTGGTCGGTATGGATGAAAGTGACTCGCGTGTGCCGCGCACCACTGCCGCTTCTCAGGAGACGTATTGCCCGCGTGCAGTGTGCCACGTGATGATATATATAAATGCTACTCGGCACAGTAGCTTATATACAGGGTTGCTACTCGGCACAGTAGCTTATATACATAACCTACACAAATGAAGATTGCTGCTGGGTAATCTTGTGTTTTTGGTCCCGTCTTTGAATGGTAAAGTCGCCGCACTCAGTCACTTCTGAGTTTAAACAAGTAAGTTATTGTTTACTGTGTTAGAGCGGCAATACAGCATTACATAAATAATACTCCTAAGTGCCCCTGGAGGCTAGTTTATTATCAAAGATTCTTCAAACACTGTTGTTATGATTCGATTAGAACACCGATTAGAAACTTTTAAAGCTTATGATGTAGTCACAAACTTAACAACCTGTTGTAAACTGAACTACATTTCCATCGTTCTTTTTCTAATACGAGTAATAGTAACTAAATGGTAAGAGAGTCAGGCAGACACCCAAATCACGTCTGTGCTCGAGGATACAGACAAGTCAGTCTACACCTCTCCAATAGTCCTGACCCGACGCTTGAGTGTAGGAGGGAGGTAAAACACTGAATGGGAGAAGAGTCTATAAATTTGCTGTGAAAGGAGAGGAGGCATATTAATGGTCTCTTGTCCAGTGAGTGGATTCTATAGAATATTTGTGGGAGGAAGAAGCGGTGAGTGTGTCGCGGGACCAGACTTGGGGAGCTAGCCAACAGGTCAGTACACGTCTCCCGGAGCAATGATTGAAATAACACCCATGAGAGAGAGAGAGAGAGAGAGAGAGAGCAGAAAGATGGATTGTGATAGTGTTAAAGTCAATGAAATTGGTTACTTCAGTGGGTTTCTTCCTGTAAGTCAGCCGACATTGTAGACAACCAGAAAAAAATACTGATATTTCCAGAGAAACAAAACTAATATTGTGACAAAAATACTAGTGAGTTCCCTTAATATACTGTATGGTGTGACACTTTACTTGCTTGTAATATTCTCATTCTATAGAACATTTTGTTTCAGGCTTGACTGGCAGCAACGTGTCCCATTCACTGAAAACTTTCACTAATAGCCAAACATATCGCCAAGATTTTATTGCAAGTAATTCTGGTTATATTACAAAAACCTTTATATAAGTTCATTAAGTTGACGGAGTTGGTCTGACTCGGTTCGGTTTGGGTTTACAATATACTGTACACTCCATCCATATAATGTTCCTCTGATGACAAACTGACAAGTAATTTTCACCAGTTGGAATGTGTCAACACCCGCCTGGCTACCTGGAGTTGTGTCGCAAAAATGGTAGCGAAAGGGTCACCGAAATTGCACTAAATATTTATTGTAAACCGATGCTTTCTCACCTCCTTTGTGAGAGAAAATATATAGTGTGCCGTCCCCAGTGTTCCTTGTGTACTAAACATAGAAGATAAAGATAAAATCCAGAATACCAAATGATAATAGGATTCATGTGAAAACTTATCATGTCTGGCTCACATTATGCCAAGATTTCCCCCCTAAAGTCCGACTTACTTTGCAGTGGTCAGCATCACCCCGCGCAGATGAGTGACCTCGAGGAGATAGACTGGAGGAGGTAACACGTGAAGGTGAATCAATCTACTGAAGAGCAATAATACTAACAGAAGAACCTATAAACACACTAGGCAAGTCATAGGCGAGTTCCTTGGTCTAACCAGAAGTAACAAAATGCGTGTGGGAAAAGTGTCTCTAGCGGTAAGATCTCTCACAGAGGAACCCTCCGGTGGGGTTCTGTTATTAAACAGAGAGACATTAAAACTACTGAAAGATAAACATCCCCCTGCAAGTGATGAAGTAGGCATCAGGGTGCCTATATCCCGCCAAACGCTGTCCTGCTCGAGAAAATAACAGATGAGATGGTGTGGAAAAAGGCACTGAAGACTAGAGGAGGAGCGGGCCCTTCAGGTCTGGATGCAAACGGTTGGAGAGTCATCCTCAGCACAAACAAGTTTGGCCCGGTAGCAAGTGCTCTCTGCACTGCCATTGCCGTCCTTGCAAGAAAGTTGGCATCCACTGTCTGCCATCACCTCCATGCTCTGACGGCCTGCCGCCTCATTCCCCTGGCTAAGAATCCGGGATGTAGGCCTATAGGGGGGGGGGAAGTGCTGAGGCGGATCATCGGAAAATGCATAATGGAGGTGGTAAAGGATAATGTCAGGGCAGCAGCAGGGAACCTGCAAGTGTGTGCTGACCTTCAGGCTGGCAGGGAAGCCGCCATTCACGCCATGAGATTGATATTTGAGCAGTGTGATTGTGAGGCCGTTCTCCTGGTGGATGCCTCAAACGCATTCAACATACTTAACCGCAAGGCCGCACTGCACAACATCAAGATCAAGTGTCCAAGCTTTGCAATGTATGTTGAAAACTCTTATAGGAATCCATCAGACCTCTATATAGTAAACAACAAGGCTCTAAGAGGTGATACCATCTTACAGTCAACCGAGGGAACAACACAGGGGGACCCTGTTGCAATTTCAATGTGCACAATAGGCCTATCAGTCCTCCAACAAGAAATAAAATTTGAAACAACTGGGGTCAAACCCAGTGGCGTACGCTGATGACCTTACAGGTGCAGGAAGAGTTGAGGACATCAAAAGGTGGTGGGACTTGGTAGCATCACGAGGTCCACAAATAGGGTACCACCCAAACCCCAGCAAGTCCTTCCTCATTGTGAAGCCAGAACATTACGAACGGGCAATGGAGGTGTTTGGCGGAAGTGAGGGCAAAATTACAAAGGATGGCCAAAGACATCTAGACGCAGTAATCGGCACTACGGACTTCAAGATCGAGTACGTAACGGGAAAGGTGAATGAGTGGGTTAGGAAAATCCAAGCTCTGTCTGAGATTGCTATCAGAGAGCCACATGTGGCTTTTGCGGCATTCACCCATGGAGTCAAGCATCGCTGGAACTACCTGATGCGCACTGTCCCTGATATTGGACCCCTCTTCCACCCCCTGGAAGAAGCAATCAACGTCAATTTCATTCCCAAATTAGTGAAACACCCTCACCTAACCCCAGCAGGAAGATCACTTGTTGCACTACGACCGAGACTGGGAAGAATGGGACTAACCAACCCAGAGGAGATTGCTGCCACTGAGCATCAAAACTCAGTTAAGCTCACGGCGGCCACACGGACCACATAATAGCTCAGAACGCAACAGGGGAGGTGGATACCAGTAAAGTAAACAAGATCCGAAGGTCCATTACGACAGAACAACAGAACGGCCAAAGTGACAAGTTGCAGCAACTATTGCTGCAAATACCAGAGAATTAAAAAAAAAGTAGCTATAGCGCAGGAGGTGGGCGCCTCGAACTGGTTAACTACGTTACAGATAAGGGCAAATAGTTTCAGTCTCAATAAACAAGAATTTACAGATGCCATTGCTCTAAGGTACGGTTGGCCAGTAGAAGGTTTGCCCTCCCAATGCGTGTGTGGCTCTTCCTATGACGTCGATCACGCTATGGTGTGCAAGAAAGGGGGCTTCATATACATGAAGCATGACGAAGTAAGGGACCTCACAGCAAATATGTTGAAGGAAATCTGCCGGGATGTCATGGCAGAACCGAGCCTCCTTCCTTTGGACGGTGAGATCTTCCAACATAGGACTTCAAACACATCTAACGAAGCCCGTGTTGACGTCAGTGCTCGAGGATTCTGGACGCTGGGACAGCAAGCTTTCTTCGACATCAGGATATTTTATCCCATGGCCGCAAGTAACCGTAACCTAGGAACGAGAACGACAAGACAAGGGCATATGAGGAAAGAATTCAAAATGTTGATCAAGGCAGCTTCACTCCTCTAGTGTTCACAACCTCTGG
>NW_024718638.1:0-23501 GCF_018991925.1 Homarus americanus
CAATCTGATGAGAAATCAAAAAAAAAAAAAACAACATAACAATAACCTAGAAAGAGTGTAGAGTATTTTTGTGCAAACTATTATACTAGTAGATGGTCTAAGATAACTGTATGTGAAGGAAAAGGTGTGCTCTCCACTCAAACTTTCTTTTTATGAAATCCCAGCTGAGCGGTACGCCCAATGGGAAACAAAACGTGGCACATAACACGCCGCCCGCCAGCTCTGGCTCGGTGAATAGGAATCAGTAATCGGGCGGAGTATAAACAACACCGCCGCCAATGTGCTCCTCCCATCTCTGAGGAAATCTGGCGGGCAACTTAGTATTATATTAGCATGTAATAATAATAACAATAATAATAATAATACTACTACTACTACTACTAATAATAATAATAATAATAATAATAATAATATTAATAATAATAATATTAATAATAATAACATGCAATTTCATTTTATAACACATACTAACAAAATAGTGTATAGCCTACTATACTTAACTATAATAGGTTAGGTTGCGTAGGAGGATCTAAAAAGTACAGTAGTATACACACACACACACACACTTCGCTACTATATGCCAGACGCTCCCCCGGCTTGACACAACCACTCTCCCTGCTTACCTACCAGCCCCCCCCCTTCCCACTGACTTAGTAGAAGTATTTGAAATAGCAAAACGCCTGGACAAACTAAAATTAAAACGCTCTACCACCCCCATTGACTTACCAATGAAACGCTTCAAGGAGTTCTCCCCGGAGCTTGCTAAACCCCTATGCTCCATCATCAATGCTTCTCTCAGTCAAGCCAGATGCCCAGCTGACTGGAAGACCTCTTATGTATCACCAGTGCCCAAGTCAACCAACCCACAATCCTTAAATCAGCTACGACCTATTGCACTCACCCCAATACCCAGCCTAATCTGTGAAAGTTTTGTGTTCGACTGGCTGGGCTTTTGCTGATATTGCAGGAGTCGTAGTAGACCCTCAGCAATTTGGCAACATGAAAACTTCCTCCACCACTGACTGACTGACTGTCTTGTCAGCTTTCTCGATTACATATACCGCCATCTCGAGAAACGAAAAACGTCTGTAGCTGTCGCCTTCATTGATTTCACTAAAGCGTTCGACCTAGTCGACCACAATATAATCATCAACTAAGCTATTGACCTCGGGCTTCGGAGAAGTCTTATTATACCAGGGCTTACAGACTTCCTCAGTGACCGACGCCAAGCTGTACGCTTCCGAGGGGCTGGCTGTCTCCACCTTTCAGTCACTCACCTGTGGCGTCCCCCAAGGCACCAAGATGGGACCACTCTGCTTCCTTATGCTCATCAATGATGCCCTAAGAGAAACTCCTGCTCGCTGGAAATATGTCGACGACTCCACCATTGGGATCAGCGTCAACAATTCTGCTCCCAACTATACCGCCCTTCAGGATTTATTGAACAGTCTCCAAAATTGGGCCACCAACAACCATGTCACCATCAACCATACCAAGACCATGGTTATGCACATCAACCTCTCCTCCGACATTGTCCCACCTCCTTCCATTACTCTAGGTCCGAACACACTCCAGGTTTTAGATTCCACGAAGCTCCTCGGCGTCACCATAGACAACAAACTAAATTAGAAACCACACGTCAGTGAAGTTATCAAATCCTCCATTTTCCGTCTCCACCTCCTACGCCGACTCAAGTCCCTCGGTGTTCCTGCACACGAGCTCCTCAGTGTTTACACAACATTCATACTTCCCAAGCTCACCTGGTCTTCCTCCCTAAATGCCACACAACGTAAACACCTAGAAAAAGTGCAAAAGAGGCCATGCAAGATTATTCTCTACCCTTCCTACTCCACATATCAAGAAGCGCTCAACACACTGACCCTTTAGACTCTCACTGACCATCACCACGACCTCATCTGCAAATTTGTTAAGAAGCTTCTACACCATCCCCGACACCGGCTCCTACTACCACCTGAGATCCCTAGTCCGAGAATTGCTCTTTGACACCACAACCGCATCCAGCCCAGCCCATACGTGCACGAACTGATCGCTATAAGAACAGCCCAGTCCCAACCATTGTAAAAATTATCGATAACTTGTAATAAATCAGTGTACTCACTCCCAGTAAACACTACTCCTTGCACTGTCACTATGTTGAAATGAACTGTAGTTTGAGCTTTTCCCCATAGTTATTATATGTCTTATTTGTGTCACGCATGTTACTTGTATATTATTTGTAATTCGTAACCCATTCCCCAAATATGTAACTGTATATTTTCAGCCTTCTGGCTGCCAAGCTCTTTCAATAAACCGTTAATTATTATTATTATTATTATTATTATTTATATGTTGGTCCATACCAACTCACTCCCCTGAACCCTCCTCCCCACCGGACTATCAACAAGTTCTTGCCATAAGGTACTATCTCATTTGGCAAAGGAATGGAACCAGTGATGAATAGTGGTGAACAGTGCTTAACTCAGTGAAAAACAACTCGGCAGTTGAGTCTTACCCAAGCTAGCTAACCACCTTCACACAGTGAGGTCCCAGGTACCCGGTTATACTTCCCCTGAGACTCCACGATAGAGAGGCCTGGGACCACACCTCACCCACTTGAATGAGTGAGTCATGTGGACCACGTGGTGTCCCCAAGATGCTACGACACCACGTAGTGAATGTTTTGCTACAGCATCATCATGTGAAGTTCCTCATAACACCATCTGTGAGGTAACTGCTACATCATCAGGCCCCTCATAACGCCATCTGTGAGGGAGTTACTACACCACGTGTCTGGTGTTCAACACCTCACCTTACATGATCTACGCGTGCAAACATTAATCTGTATGTTCACTGTGTGCTCCTTCACCTATCTCTAATGAGGGCTTTTGTTAAACCACCAATGTATGTACTAAGTCATTTGTGTCCAATGTATACTTTCGAAAAGCCCTTGTTTGGGGAAGGTAGGAGAGAGTAGTCGTCATTATTGTCCAAGCCACATTATTTATTTCTATATATAAGTAATGTAGGCTGGTTTTTAAATACCTCAATCCCCTAACGGTGCCGTTTGTATATTAAGAAATACCGAAGCCATACAGTACAACACCAGCGAATATGAAGTATCACTGTAACCGGCAACTGTTACTCACTCATACCTACATACATATATAGAGTCTTTACAGAATGATAGCAGACACGAGGAAGACGAACAACAAGAGGAGGAGAGTTAGAAGAAAATCAACTTCAAGCTAAGAAGAAGAATACCAAGACATTTCCTCCAAACAACAAAACAACACACACAATCAAGCCGACCAAACACTGAGAAACCATGGCGGAACCCAACATGCACCGGACGCTTGACCTGACTCTATCCTGCCGCATCCAGGCGAGTTGCTGCTTAAAGTCCCTCACGCAAGCGCTGTTTAGCCACTGCACCTATTCTCTCCTCCTAAAATTCACTTCAATCCCCCCTGCCACTAGCATGTTATGTATGTATGTATGTATGTATGCATGAATGATAACTGCAACTTTGCGTATTAAAACTCATTACTCTTACCGAAGTAATATAGTGCGTGGTTATGTTATGTCATGTTAGGATAGATTATAAACTACATTGGGTTACATTTCGTGAGGTTCGGTGACGCTACAGGAAGTTAGGTGAGGTACCTGGAGGTTAGGTGAATGTTGACTGACTGACTGACTGACAATTACTAGGAAGTGGTTCCAACACGTTCACGCACAACCTATACTCATACCACAAGTCCAGAATTAGAGAGGATCATGTTATTGGATATATTTTCAACGATTTACTCAGTGTCTAACCAACTCTTTAGCGATTTAAATGTGGACCTAAAATTAGGTCCGTATTTATTTGTTTGGTGGTGGTGGTGGTGTGCGCCCGTCCATCAGGTTGATTAACCACCAAAACCATAAAGGGTGCGGCCTTGCCGTTTCAGGGCATACACCACATCCATGGCGGTGACGGTCTTCCTTTTTGCGTGCTCGGTGTAGGTGACGGCGTCACGGATGACGTTCTCCAGAAACACCTTGAGGACGCCGCGGGTCTCCTCGTAGATGAGGCCGGATATACGTTTAACACCTCCACGCCGAGCTAGACGACGAATGGCGGGCTTGGTGATACCCTGGATGTTGTCACGAAGCACCTTACGATGACGCTTGGCGCCACCCTTTCCAAGTCCCTTGCCTCCTTTGCCTCGTCCAGTCATGTTGTTGTGGTTGCTACTACAGGTGGTCCTGGTGTGGCTTCGCCCACGGTTTGGTGGGAGTAGGTGGCGTGCTGTGGACGCAGCGGTAGTATCGTTCATCCAAGGCCGTCCCTCCCTCTTGGAGGTGGGGCGTAGCTTGCGGATGACGCATGCGGCACTCGTGGCCAATGAGGTGGCCACTGAGGTGGAGAATGTCTGTATATAAGCCCGCCCGCCTGCCAGGCCGCCCGTATTTACTATTTCGTCGTCGAGATGGCCCGTACTAAACAGACTGCCCGCAAGTCCACTGGAGGCAAGGCTCCACGGAAGCAGCTTGCCACCAAGGCAGCTCGCAAGTCCGCCCCAGCCACCGGTGGTGTCAAGAAGCCCCATCGTTACAGGCCCGGAACCGTCGCCCTTCGTGAGATCCGTCGTTACCAGAAGAGCACAGAGCTACTCATCAGGAAGCTGCCCTTCCAGCGCCTGGTGCGTGAGATCGCCCAGGATTTCAAGACTGACCTGCGCTTCCAGTCGTCTGCCGTCATGGCTCTGCAGGAAGCCTCTGAGGCTTACCTGGTGGGTCTTTTCGAGGACACCAACCTGTGTGCCATTCACGCCAAGCGCGTTACCATCATGCCCAAGGACATCCAGCTGGCCCGGCGCATCCGCGGAGAGCGTGCTTAAGTCCTCTTCCTTGGGGAAAAAGAAAAAGCACAACAAAACCTACCAGACATCTATAACTCGGCCCTTCTCAGGGCCAAAGAACTGTTCTGAAGATAATTTTCATGACAATCGAAATGGTTGGTGGTAGGAGAGCGTTAATTTCGGTTACCCAAATCGCCTAACGGTAAGTTGGTAACATTCGTGCAGGCACGAATGTATAGTAGGTCATCAATTCGGGAGGTGGGTGGGTGCAACAAACAAGAGCTAGTAACAAATAAATATATAAAGAATAAGTAAGTAAATAAATAAATAAAATAAAAGAAAATACAATAAAATACAATAAAATAAAATAAATTGTTTACATGAAATAGGCGTGCTGCAAACATGAAATGAAGCCCAAACACACTCCATGTATGTCACTTTGCAGTGGGTGTAAAAGTACTCCACGCAGAATTTATTTATTTATTTATTATGTTTCGATTTAGTCCGGTTTCTACGCCAATAGAGAATGCAGATTATTATAATTTTTTTTTTTTTTTATTTCCCTCTCAATATATCACTGTCGGTAACTGTCTCTTTAACATGTAACTGTGGCTCCGATGGAGCCGATTAAGTTGTAGTAGTGGGATGGCGTGTTTGTTGTGCACAAGTAACCTCTTACTTGGAAGAGGTGTACTTGGTGACAGCCTTGGTGCCCTCAGACACGGCATGCTTGGCCAGTTCACCGGGCAGCAAGAGTCGGACAGCTGTCTGGATTTCCCGACTTGTAATGGTGGAGCGTTTGTTGTAGTGCGCCAGGCGGGAAGCCTCGGCAGCGATGCGCTCGAAGATGTCGTTCACGAAAGAGTTCATGATGGACATAGCTTTGGAGGAGACTCCTGTGTCGGGGTGCACTTGCTTCAGTACCTTGTAGATGTAGATGCTGTAGCTTTCCTTCCTCCTGCGCTTCTTCTTCTTGTCACCCTTGGCAATGGCCTTCTGGGCCTTTCCAGCCTTCTTGGCAGCCTTTCCGGAAGTTTTGGGAGGCATGGCGGCACAGTTACTCGTGGCGCGGAGCGAGAGAATTGAAAACTGGCCCGACTAACTTTTCCTTATATACCGAGCGGGCCGCTCAGGATCAGACTGGCTGCAGCTACGGCTCTCTTACATTGGTTGGGTCCGCGAGACGGCCACCTGGCCTGATCCTGAGCTTGGTATAAAAGACCAAGGTGGCGGGCGGAAATTTAACTCCTATCACGAAAAGCAGCAGCAGCAACATGTCAGGACGCGGCAAGGGAGGCAAGGTGAAGGGCAAGTCAAAGTCCCGTTCTAGCAGGGCCGGACTCCAGTTCCCCGTGGGTAGGATCCACCGTCTCTTGCGTAAAGGCAACTATGCTGAGCGTGTTGGTGCAGGTGCCCCTGTGTACCTTGCAGCCGTCATGGAGTACCTGGCAGCAGAAGTGCTCGAGCTGGCCGGTAACGCCGCCCGCGACAACAAGAAGACCCGCATTATCCCGCGTCATCTTCAGCTTGCCATTCGCAATGACGAGGAGCTGAACAAGCTCCTATCTGGAGTCACCATTGCCCAAGGGGGTGTCCTTCCTAACATCCAAGCTGTGCTCCTCCCCAAGAAGACAGAGAAGAAATAAGAACCCAAGGTTCGTTCACACAAGACAACCTAACCAAACAGGCTCCTTTCGGAGCCACAGGATATCACTTAAAGAGAGAAATATACGACATCAACGTTTTGCAGGATAACACTCTGTGCAAATTGAGTGAAATTGTTTTTGAATGGTGTAGATGTGAAGGGGTACTGCGGGGGCCTGGGGTGGGGGACTTAAACGGGACTTAGAAGGGCGCAGAAGCAGCAGCAGCAGCAGCAGCAGCCAGGGAGGCGACCTTATTTTCAGTCAGGTTCATACACAAAGAAATACATCAGATTCATTGACAGTACAGTACACATTTACCAGTGTGGGCTAGCCAATTTGGGATAAAGAGCAAGAATGTAATGTCCTCAATGAAGTAATGACATAGTTCAAGATACAATAAGTGAGGTGGCCTGAAGTCTTTGACAGTGTCCCATTCAATAATATAGTAGTGCTTTAAAGGTGTATCACCAAGTTTACATGCTGAGTGTTCCTTTATGGGTACAGCGTTACTAACTAGCCAGATGTGTCTGTATCCTAACCTAATTCTGGCCACGACTACATCACACAGGCAAGTTGTTTGGACACTCTTCCTAGCCCCCTTGGTCCCTGTTCACCTACCTACTGTAGCAGTAAGTAGGTACCTGTTGTAAATCGAAACGTTGCCAATTTGTATTCAGGGAAAGTTGTTGGAGCTTCTAAACTTGAACTGACACAATCCGAGGAGTGGTGACCCGAGGATCACAGACACTATCTCTCCCTTCCTAACCTCCTGCTCCTTCCTCTGTCCTCCAAAAATTGAACCATGCTATCGCAAAGGTAATAATACAGGTAGAGACAACAACATATTTTCCTATTGTCTTATTATATATTAATAACAGAAACGCTGCCGCCATCCTGGAGGCTTTACATTGTCTCACTGTTCATTCCCTCCACAATTCTTCCTCTTACTTCTTCTTCTTCTTCCACCAATACTTTATTAACGGTGTATGTAAGTTTCACCATGTTTTGCACTCCAGCGGTAGAGCAAAGTATATTTTGTTAGCAATAAACCAAAAGCATATTTTATGGCCTAATCATCACTACATAGAACACCACCCATAAAGCATGATACTAGTAGACCACAAACTGCTATAAACACCCAAAGCATATTTTATTGCCTAATCATCCATCACTACATAGAACACCACTCATAAAGCATGATACTATTAGACCACAAACTGCTATAAACCCCGAAAATATACTATACTAGTGACTCTAATTGTGTTACCCAATATTATACGAAATAATACTATAAAACATAATAATAAACACACTAATAGTGTATATTAGTTGAATGCACAATCTGATGAGAAATCAAAAAAAAAAAAAAAAACATAACAATAACCTAGAAAGAGTGTAGAGTATTTTTGTGCAAACTATTATACTAGTAGATGGTCTAAGATAACTGTATGTGAAGGAAAAGGTGTGCTCTCCACTCAAACTTTCTTTTTATGAAATCTCCTACTCCCCAGCTGAGCGGTACGCCCAATGGGAAACAAAACGTGGCACATAACACGCCGCCCGCCAGCTCTGGCTCGGTGAATAGGAATCAGTAATCGGGCGGAGTATAAACAACACCGCCGCCAATGTGCTCCTCCCATCTCTGAGGAAATCTGGCGGGCAACTTAGTATTATATTAGCATGTAATAATAATAACAATAATAATAATAATAATACTACTACTACTACTAATAATAATAATAATATTAATAATAATAATATTAAAATATAATAACATGCAATTTCATTTTATAACACATACAAACAAAATAGTGTATAGCCTACTATACTTAACTATAATAGGTTAGGTTGCGTAGGAGGATCTAAAAAGTACAGTAGTATACACACACACACACACACACACACACACACACTTCGCTACTATATGCCAGACGCTCCCCCGGCTTGACACAACCACTCTCCCTGCTTACCTACCAGCCCCCCCCTTCCCACTGACTTAGTAGAAGTATTTGAAATAGCAAAACGCCTGGACAAACTAAAATTAAAACGCTCTACCACCCCCATTGACTTACCAATGAAACGCTTCAAGGAGTTCTCCCCGGAGCTTGCTAAACCCCTATGCTCCATCATCAATGCTTCTCTCAGTCAAGCCAGATGCCCAGCTGACTGGAAGACCTCTTATGTATCACCAGTGCCCAAGTCAACCAGCCCACAATCCTTAAATCAGCTACGACCTATTGCAATCACCCCAATACCCAGCCTAATCTGTGAAAGTTTTGTGTTCGACTGGCTGGGCTTTTGCTGATATTGCAGGAGTCGTAGTAGACCCTCAGCAATTTGGCAACATGAAAACTTCCTCCACCACTGACTGACTGACTGTCAGCTTTCTCGATTACATATACCGCCATCTCGAGAAACGAAAAACGTCTGTAGCTGTCGCCTTCATTGATTTCACTAAAGCGTTCGACCTAGTCGACCACAATATAATCATCAACTAAGCTATTGACCTCGGGCTTCGGAGAAGTCTTATTATACCAGGGCTTACAGACTTCCTCAGTGACCGACGCCAAGCTGTACGCTTCCGAGGGGCTGGCTGTCTCCACCTTTCAGTCACTCACCTGTGGCGTCCCCCAAGGCACCAAGATGGGACCACTCTGCTTCCTTATGCTCATCAATGATGCCCTAAGAGAAACCCCTGCTCGCTGGAAATATGTCGACGACTCCACCATTGGGATCAGCGTCAACAATTCTGCTCCAAACTATACCGCCCTTCATGATTTATTGAACAGTCTCCAAAACTGGGCCACCAACAACCATGGTTATGCACATCAACCTCTCCTCCGACATTGTCCCACCTCCTTCCATTACTCTAGGTCCGAACACACTCCAGGTTTTAGATTCCACGAAGCTCCTCGGCGTCACCATAGACAACAAACTAAATTAGAAACCACACGTCAGTGAAGTTATCAAATCCTCCAGTTTCCGTCTCCACCTCCTACTCCGACTCAAGTCCCTCGGTGTTCCTGCACACCAGCTCCTCAGTGTTTACACAACATTCATACTTCCCAAGCTCACCTGGTCTTCCTCCCTAAATGCCACACAACGTAAACACCTAGAAAAAGTGCAAAAGAGGCCATGCAAGATTATTCTCTACCCTTCCTACTCCACATATCAAGAAGCGCTCAACACACTGACCGACCCTTTAGACTCTCACTGACCATCACCACGACCTCATCTGCAAATTTGGTAAGAAGCTTCTACACCGGCTCCTACTACCACCTGAGATCCCTAGTCCGAGAATTGCTCTTCGACACCACAACCGCATCCAGCCCAGCCCATACGTGCACGAACTGATCGCTATAAGAACAGCCCAGTCCCAACCATTGTAAAAATTATCGATAACTTGTAATAAATCAGTGTACTCACTCCCAGTAAACACTACTCCTTGCACTGTCACTATGTTGAAATGAACTGTAGTTTGAGCTTTTCCCCAGCTAGTTATTATATGTCTTATTTGTGTCACTCATGTTACTTGTATATTATTTGTAATTCGTAACCCATTCCCCAAATATGTAACTGTATATTTTCAGCCTTCTGGCTGCCAAGCTCTTTCAATAAACCGTTAATTATTATTATTATTATTATTATTATTTATATGTTGGTCCATACCAACTCACTCCCCTGAACCCTCCTCCCCACCGGACTATCAACAAGTTCTTGCCATAAGGTACTATCTCATTTGGCAAAGGAATGGAACCAGTGATGAATAGTGGTGAACAGTGCTTAACTCAGTGAAAAACAACTCGGCAGTTGAGTCTTACCCAAGCTAGCTAACCACCTTCACACAGTGAGGTCCCAGGTACCCGGTTATACTTCCCCTGAGACTCCACGATAGAGAGGCCTGGGACCACACCTCACCCACTTGAATGAGTGAGTCATGTCGACCACGTGGTGTCCCCAAGATGCTACGACACCACGTAGTGAATGTTTTGCTACAGCATCATCATGTGAAGTTCCTCATAACACCATCTGTGAGGTAACTGCTACATCATCAGGCCCCTCATAACGCCATCTGTGAGGGAGTTACTACACTACGTGTCTGGTGTTCAACACCTCACCTTACATGATCTACGCGTGCAAACATTAATCTGTATGTTCACTGTGTGCTCCTTCACCTTTCTCTAATGAGGGCTTTTGTTAAACCACCAATGTATGTACTAAGTCATTTGTGTCCAATGTATACTTTCGAAAAGCCCTTGTTTGGGGAAGGTAGGAGAGAGTAGTCGTCATTATTGTCCAAGCCACATTATTTATTTCTATATATAAGTAATGTAGGCTGGTTTTTAAATACCTCAATCCCCTAACGGTGCCGTTTGTATATTAAGAAATACCGAAGCCATACAGTACAACACCAGCGAATATGAAGTATCACTGTAACCGGCAACTGTTACTCACTCATACCTACATACATATATAGAGTCTTTACAGAATGATAGCAGACACGAGGAAGACGAACAACAAGAGGAGAAGAGTTAGAAGAAAATCAACTTCAAGCTAAGAAGAAGAATACCAAGACATTTCCTCCAAACAAGAAAACAACACACACAATCAAGCCGACCAAACACTGAGAAACCATGGCGGAACCCAACATGCACCGGACGCTTGACCTGACTCTATCCTGCCGCATCCAGGCGAGTTGCTGCTTAAAGTCCCTCACGCAAGCGCTGTTTAGCCACTGCACCTATTCTATCCTCCTAAAATTCACTTCAATCCCCCCTGCCACTAGCATGTTATGTATGTATGTATGTATGTATGCATGAATGATAACTGCAACTTTGCGTATTAAAACTCATTACTCTTACCGAAGTAATATAGTGCGTGGTTATGTTATGTCATGTTAGGATAGATTATAAACTACATTGGGTTACATTTCGTGAGGTTCGGTGACGCTACAGGAAGTTAGGTGAGGTACCTGGAGGTTAGGTGAATGTTGACTGACTGACTGACAATTACTAGGAAGTGGTTCCAACACGTTCACGCACAACCTATACTCATACCACAAGTCCAGAATTAGAGAGGATCATGTTATTGGATATATTTTCAACGATTTACTCAGTGTCTAACCAACTCTTTAGCGATTTAAATGTGGACCTAAAATTAGGTCCGTATATTTGTTTGTCGTGGTGGTGGTGGTGGTGTGCGCCCGTCCATCAGGTTGATTAACCACCAAAACCATAAAGGGTGCGGCCCTGCCGTTTCAGGGCATACACCACATCCATGGCGGTGACGGTCTTCCTTTTTGCGTGCTCGGTGTAGGTGACGGCGTCACGGATGACGTTCTCCAGAAACACCTTGAGGACGCCGCGGGTCTCCTCGTAGATGAGGCCGGATATACGTTTAACACCTCCACGCCGAGCTAGACGACGAATGGCGGGCTTGGTGATACCCTGGATGTTGTCACGAAGCACCTTACGATGACGCTTGGCGCCACCCTTTCCAAGTCCCTTGCCTCCTTTGCCTCGTCCAGTCATGTTGTTGTGGTTGCTACTACAGGTGGTCCTGGTGTGGCTTCGCCCACGGTTTGGTGGGAGTAGGTGGCGTGCTGTGGACGCAGCGGTAGTATCGTTCATCCAAGGCCGTCCCTCCCTCTTGGAGGTGGGGCGTAGCTTGCGGATGACGCATGCGGCACTCGTGGCCAATGAGGTGGCCACTGAGGTGGAGAATGTCTGTATATAAGCCCGCCCGCCTGCCGGCCGCCCACTCATCACATCGCTCCTGAACGAAGAAGACCTCTCAACAAGACCTCCTGCTGGACCCGGAACTCTGAAGACCGCCCTCTCCCTTGTACCATTGTTGGCCATCTTCCCGGACCGGACCACCCACGACTGTCATCGTCCACAACAACTCACGAGCGTTCTCGGTTTATCGAGCATTAGCTTGCCCTCCCCACTGGTGGTGTGAGTGACCCACACTCCAGCTGGAGAGCAGTTATAGCGCGATATTCCCGGCGTGGTTTGAGCTCTTTTCCTTCTACTACCATTTTTCCTTTTTCGCTCTGGCCTAGGGACCTGCACCCTCAAAAGTGTATTCGTCCTGCGGTCCCCCCTGTAACTGTTCACCTCCCTCCCAGGAGATTGTGAACACGAAAGGGGGTCGGAGCAAAACCCTCCCCAGCCGAGTCTTTCCAGGAAAACCGTGATCGTGCGGGTCCACCTGGAAAGAGGGTCGCAATCCTTATCCTTCCCAAATAGGCACACTTAGCTCACGTCTATAAGTGAGCAGTCACATACACTAGGAAGTAGGCTTCCCCAATCGGGGCTCCGTGAGAGAAGCTCAGGAACCACTCTACGACCACCAGCTAGTGGGGAGTGCTGTAATTCCTTTGCTGTTTACTCAACCGGAATAGGTAGGATCTAAAACAACAACAACAACAACAACAACAACAACAACAACCCGGTTATGGAGCGCGTACGCCCTCCTAACCGCGATCCCCGCCTGAACCGCCAACCTGACGACCCGAACCACGACAGGCTTCGCACAGAGAAAGCAGACCAGTTACGCGCCTTCAACGAAGCCCTGAAAAGTAGGAACTCTGCCACCACCTCCAACAACTCCACCACCACCACCACCTCCACCACCACCACCACTGCTACCGCTACTGAGGACAACTGGACGAAGGTAGAAAATAAGAAACGCCGACGTGCCTTTTCGGGAAACGATTGCCGTCAAGCAGCCCCCAAGGCACCCATCACCACCACCAGCTCACCTCCAACGACACTGCCAAAATTCCGGATCACGAAAACGGACGCAAAAACAACATATGCCGCCGTCACAGAGATGGAAAAGCAAAACCCACTGGCCAAGTTCTCAGTGCGGCCCAACCTAAAGGGGGAGATGATCGTTCACCCCAAAGACAAGAACTCCGCCACCACCCTCGACACTTACCTACAAAACACCACCACCATTACTTCAACCAAGCTAGACCCCGCCCAGAAACTGATGAAGTCGGTAGTCCTCCGGTACCCAAAGGAACTACCTCTCGAACCCCTGGAGAACCACCCGAAGATCCTAAAAGCCGAGAGATGCTCTCCCCTGTCCGACAAGACGGCCACCACGAAACAAGTCCTCATAACGCACTACGGCTCACCCCCCAGCACCATAGACCTCAAAACCTGGGGGATCTACGAAGTGAGGCCCTTCGTCCCAGAGCCCCTGCGATGCTTCAGATGCCAGAAATACGGGCACCATCAGACAAGGTGCACGTACAGGGAAATCTGCGCAGTCTGCGCACAGAAGCACGGCACACAGTCCTGCCTCACCAAGCTGAAAAATGGGGAAAAAATTGCCCCCAAGTGTGCCAACTGCGGGGGCAAACACCACGCCTGGAATCCTGGATGCTCCGAGAGAACAAAGAGGGTCCAGGCAAACCGACCAGCAGCAAGACCGGCCCCCACCGCCTACACACCAGCCCCACCAAGTACCTTCGTGTGGGGAACCCAAAGGCCCAAACAACAAAGACAACCTCCTCAGCCAGTCAACACCCAAAGTGCAGCCCAGTTTCCTGGCCTCACTACAGCCACACCTCAGCCACCCAAGCAGCAGAGAACGACAACCACGAGAAAGACAAAAGAAGCACACACCAAGGCACCAGAAGGAATGATACACATATCAGACCTAGCCAATGTACTGACGACCTTCGCGGAGGGCCTAGCCGGACTACTGGGCCACAAGATCCAACCCACACAGCTCCAAATACTCATGGGGAGCGTCCTCGGGCAAGTCGCCACAGCTCCAGCCACCTCAGTGGAGGAAGCCACGCCGGTCCGCACACGAGTAACAGCCGAGGTACACTCTACACCGAAGAAGGCCACCAGAGAACCCAAGACACCGACAGCTCCCAAGATACCGACAGCTCCCAGAAAGAAACTGGACGTTTCAACTCCCCTGAACCGAACCACGGCCCAGAAGGCAAAAACCACAGAACACGAAGACATGGACCTGATTCAGTTGGAATCGAACTTGGACATCTCCATCGAGGACCACCAGAAGTCCCCGATGAAACAGTGGTGGAAAACGTCAGCACCCTGAACATCCTAACATGGAATGCTCAGGGCATCAAAAACAAGAAACACCTCCTACAAGAAGCAGCAGCCAAGGACAAGCTTGACATCATACTCCTACAAGAAACACTTCTACAAGAACACCACTGTTTCAAATTCAGCGGTTACAAGACATACAGGAGGCATTTCACGCAGGCGTCAACAAGAGGATGTATGATCTTGGTCAAGTCAAGCATACCCTCCGCCGATGTCACGCAGCAATTTCCATGTGGGGAAAACATCGAGACACAGGCCGTCAAAGTAACCCTCCAAGAACGGGAATTAACTGTTCACAACATCTACAAGAACCCAAGGGGCTCACTGGAGGTTACTCAATTATTTGCTTCGGCCGCTGACCACGCCACACTCATAGGAGGGGATTTCAACGCACATCATCCCTTCCTAAGCTCGGCAAGCCCCACAAATGAAGACGGCCTACACCTATACACCACCTTTCAAGATACACCCGAGATCTGCCTCCTGAACACCGGAGAGCCCACCCACACTAGGGGAGGAAGGCTAGATCTAACCTTCGTCTCCAGTGCACTACAGCCTTCGGCCTCCTGGCAGATACACCCCACGCTGACCAGTGACCACTTCGCCACCCTAACAACGCTGAAGGTGAACAAACTCCCCACTCCACCCCCCCCGAGATGGAGATACAACACTCAAAAGGCAGACTGGGGACTCTTCAAGAAACACCTGGCTAAGTGGCGCGAAAAATCACAGCCGGCCGGCGCAGCACCCGCGGATGAGACAACCCTCCACCACCAATTGGTCGAGGCGTTTCACCTAGCGGCAGAAGAGGCTATCCCAAAAACAAAACCCACATCAAGACAGTACAATGATTACTGGTACTACTGTCCCAGGGTGAAAGAACTCAACCACAGAGTGAACATGGCCCGAAGAAACTACAGGAGACATCCCACGGCAACAAACAGACATCTCCTGCAAGTCATAGTCAAGGATACCAGGGAAGAGAAGGAAGAAATTAAAAACGCAAGCTGGCTCAAGTGGTGCTCCGAACTGAACGAGCACACCACCCTTGGCAAGATGTGGGCCCAGATCCGAAGGGCATCTGGGAAGGCAACACCACCACCACCAACTCATCCCAACCCAGAAGAGGAAGCCGAGAGACTTGCAAAACTGTTCTCTGACCGAGCAGCAACGAAGAACCTCCCGAGACAGGCGGAGGAGACACAACGGCGTCTGCGACAGGTCAGACTCCAGATGATCGAAGAGGCCTGCAACAGTGAAGATGACACTGACAGACCATTCAACCAGCAAGAACTCCAGAAGTCGCTAAAACGAAGCAAGGATACAGCTCCAGGGGCCGACAGGATAACCTACTCCATGCTCTCTCATGCCGGTACAGCCGGACACGAGGCTCTGCTGCAAGCCATCAATGCTTCGTGGACAGCACAAAGACTCCCACCGGAATGGAAGAAGGCAGATATACAGCCCATTCCGAAGCCCAGAGAACCAGACAAGCCGAGGCCCATCTCCCTTCTCAGCTGCATAGCGAAGACCGGAGAAAGAATGGCTCTCAACCGACTCAAGTGGAAAGTAGGCAGCCCACACCCTCACATCTTTGCTTACACCGAGAACACCGGCACAGGCAACAACATCGCCGAGATACTCAGCACAGTGGACAACAAACCAGCTCTGGTGGTCTTCCTCGACCTGGAGAAAGCCTTCGAACTAGCAAATCCTTTGGCCATTACAACTACGCTCGCTAAAAAAGGCGTCAAAGGAAGGTTGCTGGGGTGGATCCAGAACTACCTCACACAGAGAGAAGCACGAGTACGCTTTCAGGGAGCAACCTCAAGCTACAGGGTCCATGAAAACGGAACCCCACAAGGAGGCATCCTCAGTCCAATGCTGTTCAACGTCCTGATGGAAAATCTAGTCAAACTTCCCTTCAGACAAACAGCCAAGCTCCTATGCTATGCAGACGACTTACAGCTTATAGTAAGAGGATCGAACAGACTAGCCAACACGCAACACGCACTCCAACTTATAGAAGAGGAGTGCAACAGACTTGGACTCAAGATAAATCCAGCCAAGTCGAAAGCGATGGCCATCTGCACAGACACACCAGACAAGACGCTCTCCATACAAAACACGCCGGTAGTCTGGACCAACGCCCACCAGTGTCTTGGAATCTGGTTTGACCAGAAACTCACCTTCAAGCCGCAACTCGAGTATCTCAGGCACAGGACGAAGAGCAGACACAATATAATGAGGTCGCTCACCAGCAAATCCGCAGGAGCAAACCTTCATGTGCTCAAAGCCTACTACACAGCCGCCATCAGATCGCTGGTAGATTACAGTGCTCCAGCACTCATTGGACTGAGAGAAGACCAAATAGCTAAGCTAGAAGTCATCCAAAACAATGCTCTCAGGACCATGCTCGGAGCACCCATGTGGACCAGAATCTGCAATCTGCAAATGGAAACCGAGCTACCACCCCTGGCAGTACGAGTCAAGCAGGTGACAGCTGGTCTCCTCGCCAAAATCTGCAGAGCAGACAAGCCCACAGCTGCCAAGATTCGAATCAGTGCCTCCCTCCACCTCGACCACAGAGTGCGAGGGGCCACCTGGTCGCACGAGGCAAGCGAGGTCATCCGACACCTGCAAGCAGAAACACTCGTCAAGAACAACCAAGACACACGAGACAATGGTTACACTGTTCCTCCACCATGGAGCCCTCCACCAGCCACACTCAAATTCACCGACCTCGGCGACAGTACAGCCAACCTCCAGAAGGAGGACCTCAAAAAAATATCTCTCCAAGCCATAGCCACCGAGACACCGGCTGATGCAGCATCATACTTCACAGACGGCTCGGTGGACCCAAAACATCATAGATCCGGAGCGGCCTTCTACACCCAAGGTCAGACCCTCCAATGGAGACTTTCCAACGACTGCTCCACCCTACAAACAGAACTGGTAGCAATCTCAAAGGCCCTACAACACGCTGCAACACAACACAACAAGTCCGTCATAATTCACACGGACTCGAAATCAGCCATGCAGGCGCTGCAACACAGTCAACCAAGAGACAACGTCCACATCATCACCTCGATCCTCGCACAGCTACAGGAATTCCAAAGCCAAAACCGACCAGTCGTCTTACACTGGATTCCCAGTCATGTAGGGATTGGAGGAAACGACGTGGCAGACGAAGCAGCCAAGGCAGCTACACGCTCCAGTAGCGTACACATCCAAGTTCCAGCAAGTGTGCAACAGATCAAGAATCACCTCAGAAAGACTACCAAGCTCCACATCAAAAAGAGCTTCCTTCACGCACTCAACGCTGGTTTCCAATCAGCCAAATGGTACCTGGCGGCCACAAAAGGGGAACCACCTTTCGCAGACAAGAAAACTCCAAGACAAACCCAAGTCAGCCTTCACCGACTACGACTAGGGTACAAGTGCTCCTGGCAGATGATCGGAAACGACGTCATGGAATGCACCTACTGTCAGGAGCCAGCAGCCAACCCACTTGAACACTATCTCCTCGATTGCGAGGTCACACAAAGCCTCCGAAACAGAACTCAAATCTCCCAAGCAACACACACAACACCAGCGGCCACTCTAACCCGAAAGGCCCATACAGACCACATTCACCACCTACTCCGGGTCATCACACGATACCCACCACCCAGATAGCTTAGAAAGCATCCTCTCCCAGCAAGCGCGGACCCCAGTTCGGGGGGCGCGCCACTCCGAAGCTGACCACGTCCAAGAGTGGGGGCTGGTGGTAAGCGCTCACTGATCGGGGGTCCGCTCACACTTGCAACCTGCAGTATCCCTTCAATCTGCAGGTGGGACCACCTCCAATCCCAATCCGGTCTGGCTGCTCCTGGAGCTCCAGCCGGAACCACCAAACGGGCCGCCTATAGGCAAAGGCCCGTGTCGGACTATGGTCCGACAATCTATACAACAACAACAACCAGGCCGCCCGTATTGACTATTTCGTCGTCGAGATGGCCCATACTAAACAGACTGCCCGCAAGTCCACTGGAGGCAAGGCTCCACGGAAGCAGCTTGCCACCAAGGCAGCTCGCAAGTCCGCCCCAGCCACCGGTGGTGTCAAGAAGCCCCATCGTTACAGGCCCGGAACCGTCGCCCTTCGTGAGATCCGTCGTTACCAGAAGAGCACAGAGCTACTCATCAGGAAGCTGCTCTTCCAGCGCCTGGTGCGTGAGATCGCCCAGGATTTCAAGACTGACCTGCGCTTCCAGTCGTCTGCCGTCATGGCTCTGCAGGAAGCCTCTGAGGCTTACCTGGTGGGTCTTTTCGAGGACACCAACCTGTGTGCCATTCACGCCAAGCGCGTTACCATCATGCCCAAGGACATCCAGCTGGCCCGGCGCATCCGCGGAGAGCGTGCTTAAGTCCTCTTCCTTGGGGAAAAAGAAAAAGCACAACAAAACCTACCAGACATCTATAACTCGGCCCTTCTCAGGGCCCAAGAACTGTTCTGAAGATAATTTTCATGACAATCGAAATGGTTGGTGGTAGGAGAGCGTTAATTTCGGTTACCCAAATCGCCTAACGGTAAGTTGGTAACATTCGTGCAGGCACGAATGTATAGTAGGTCATCAATTCGGGAGGTGGGTGGGTGCAACAAACAAGAGCTAGTAACAAATAAATATATAAAGAATAAGTAAGTAAATAAATAAATAAAATAAAAGAAAATACAATAAAATACAATAAAATAAAATAAATTGTTTACATGAAATAGGCGTGCTGCAAACATGAAATGAAGCCCAAACACACTCCATGTATGTCACTTTGCAGTGGGTGTAAAAGTACTCCACGCAGAATTTATTTATTTATTTATTATGTTTCGATTTAGTCCGGTTTCTACGCCAATAGAGAATGCAGATTATTATAATTTTTTTTTTTTTTTATTTCCCTCTCAATATATCACTGTCGGTAACTGTCTCTTTAACATGTAACTGTGGCTCCGATGGAGCCGATTAAGTTGTTGTAGTGGGATGGCGTGTTTGTTGTGCACAAGTAACCTCTTACTTGGAAGAGGTGTACTTGGTGACAGCCTTGGTGCCCTCAGACACGGCATGCTTGGCCAGTTCACCGGGCAGCAAGAGTCGGACAGCTGTCTGGATTTCCCGACTTGTAATGGTGGAGCGTTTGTTGTAGTGCGCCAGGCGGGAAGCCTCGGCAGCGATGCGCTCGAAGATGTCGTTCACGAAAGAGTTCATGATGGACATAGCTTTGGAGGAGACTCCTGTGTCGGGGTGCACTTGCTTCAGTACCTTGTAGATGTAGATGCTGTAGCTTTCCTTCCTCCTGCGCTTCTTCTTCTTGTCACACTTGGCAATGGCCTTCTGGGCCTTTCCAGCCTTCTTGGCAGCCTTTCCGGAAGTTTTGGGAGGCATGGCGGCACAGTTACTCGTGGCGCGGAGCGAGAGAATTGAAAACTGGCCCGACTAACTTTTCCTTATATACCGAGCGGGCCGCTCAGGATCAGACTGGCTGCAGCTACGGCTCTCTTACATTGGTTGGGTCCGCGAGACGGCCACCTGGCCTGATCCTGAGCTTGGTATACAAGACCAAGGTGGCGGGCGGAAATTTAACTCCTATCACGAAAAGCAGCAGCAGCAACATGTCAGGACGCGGCAAGGGAGGCAAGGTGAAGGGCAAGTCAAAGTCCCGTTCTAGCAGGGCCGGACTCCAGTTCCCCGTGGGTAGGATCCACCGTCTCTTGCGTAAAGGCAACTATGCTGAGCGTGTTGGTGCAGGTGCCCCTGTGTACCTTGCAGCCGTCATGGAGTACCTGGCAGCAGAAGTGCTCGAGCTGGCCGGTAGCGCCGCCCGCGACAACAAGAAGACCCGCATTATCCCGCGTCATCTTCAGCTTGCCATTCGCAATGACGAGGAGCTGAACAAGCTCCTATCTGGAGTCACCATTGCCCAAGGGGGTGTCCTTCCTAACATCCAAGCTGTGCTCCTCCCCAAGAAGACAGAGAAGAAATAAGAACCCAAGGTTCGTTCACACAAGACAACCTAACCAAACAGGCTCCTTTCGGAGCCACAGGATATCACTTAAAGAGAGAAATATACGACATCAACGTTTTGCAGGATAACACTCTGTGCAAATTGAGTGAAATTGTTTTTGAATGGTGTAGATGTGAAGGGGTACTGCGGGGGCCTGGGGTGGGGGACTTAAACGGGACTTAGAAGGGCGCAGAAGCAGAAGCAGAAGCAGCTTTAGCAGCAGCAGCAGCCAGGGAGGCGACCTTATTTTCAGTCAGGTTCATACACAAAGAAATACATCAGATTCATTGACAGTACAGTACACATTTACCAGTGTGGGCTAGCCAATTTGGGATAAAGAGCAAGAATGTAATGTCCTCAATGAAGTAATGACATAGTTCAAGATACAATAAGTGAGGTGGCCTGAAGTCTTTTACAGTGTCCCATTCAATAATATAGTAGTGCTTTAAAGGTGTATCACCAAGTTTACATGCTGAGTGTTCCTTTATGGGTACAGCGTTACTAACTAGCCAGATGTGTCTGTATCCTAACCTAATTCTGGCCACGACTACATCACACAGGCAGGCAGGAGCAAGTTGTTTGGACACTCTTCCTAGCCCCCTTGGTCCCTGTTCACCTACCTACTGTAGCAGTAAGTAGGTACCTGTTGTAAATCGAAACGTTGCCAATTTGTATTCAGGGAAAGTTGTTGGAGCTTCTAAACTTGAACTGACACAATCCGAGGAGTGGTGACCCGAGGATCACAGACACTATCTCTCCCTTCCTAACCTCCTGCTCCTTCCTCTGTCCTCCAAAAATTGAACCATGCTATCGCAAAGGTAATAATACAGGTAGAGACAACAACATATTTTCCTATTGTCTTATTATATATTAATAACAGAAACGCTGCCGCCATCCTGGAGGCTTTACATTGTCTCACTGTTCATTCCCTCCACAATTCTTCCTCTTACTTCTTCTTCTTCTTCCACCAATACTTTATTAACGGTGTATGTAAGTTTCACCATGTTTTGCACTCCAGCGGTAGAGCAAAGTATATTTTGTTAGCAATAAACCAAAAGCATATTTTATGGCCTAATCATCACTACATAGAACACCACCCATAAAGCATGATACTAGTAGACCACAAACTGCTATAAACACCCAAAGCATATTTTATTGCCTAATCATCCATCACTACATAGAACACCACTCATAAAGCATGATACTATTAGACCACAAACTGCTATAAACCCCGAAAATATACTATACTAGTGACTCTAATTGTGTTACCCAATATTATACGAAATAATACTATAAAACATAATAATAAACACACTAATAGTGTATATTAGTTGAATGCACAATCTGATGAGAAATCAAAAAAAAAAAAAAAAACATAACAATAACCTAGAAAGAGTGTAGAGTATTTTTGTGCAAACTATTATACTAGTAGATGGTCTAAGATAACTGTATGTGAAGGAAAAGGTGTGCTCTCCACTCAAACTTTCTTTTTATGAAATCTCCTACTCCCCAGCTGAGCGGTACGCCCAATGGGAAACAAAACGTGGCACATAACACGCCGCCCGCCAGCTCTGGCTCGGTGAATAGGAATCAGTAATAGGGCGGAGTATAAACAACACCGCCGCCAATGTGCTCCTCCCATCTCTGAGGAAATCTGGCGGGCAACTTAGTATTATATTAGCATGTAATAATAATAACAATAATAATAATAATAATACTACTACTACTACTAATAATAATAATAATATTAATAATAATAATATTAAAAATAATAACATGCAATTTCATTTTATAACACATACAAACAAAATAGTGTATAGCCTACTATACTTAACTATAATAGGTTAGGTTGCGTAGGAGGATCTAAAAAGTACAGTAGTATACACACACACACACACACACACACACACACACACACACTTCGCTACTATATGCCAGACGCCCCCCCGGCTTGACACAACCACTCTCCCTGCTTACCTACCAGCCCCCCCCCCTTCCCACTGACTTAGTAGAAGTATTTGAAATAGCAAAACGCCTGGACAAACTAAAATTAAAACGCTCTACCACCCCCATTGACTTACCAATGAAACGCTTCAAGGAGTTCTCCCCGGAGCTTGCTAAACCCCTATGCTCCATCATCAATGCTTCTCTCAGTCAAGCCAGATGCCCAGCTGACTGGAAGACCTCTTATGTATCACCAGTGCCCAAGTCAACCAACCCACAATCCTTAAATCAGCTACGACCTATTGCAATCACCCCAATACCCAGCCTACTCTGTGAAAGTTTTGTGTTCGACTGGCTGGGCTTTTGCTGATATTGCAGGAGTCGTAGTAGACCCTCAGCAATTTGGCAACCTGAAAACTTCCTCCACCACTGACTGACTGTCTTGTCAGCTTTCTCGATTACATATACCGCCATCTCGAGAAACGAAAAACGTCTGTAGCTGTCGCCTTCATTGATTTCACTAAAGCGTTCGACCTAGTCGACCACAATATAATCATCAACAAAGCTATTGACCTCGGGCTTCGGAGAAGTCTTATTATACCATGGCTTACAGCCTTCCTCAGTGACCGACGCCAAGCTGTACGCTTCCGAGGGGCTGGCTGTCTCCACCTTTCAGTCACTCACCTGTGGCGTCCCCCAAGGCACCAAGATGGGACCACTCTGCTTCCTTATGCTCATCAATGATGCCCTAAGAGAAACCCCTGCTCGCTGGAAATATGTCGACGACTCCACCATTGGGATCAGCGTCAACAATTCTGCTCCAAACTATACCGCCCTTCATGATTTATTGAACAGTCTCCAAAACTGGGCCACCAACAACCATGGTTATGCACATCAACCTCTCCTCCGACATTGTCCCACCCCCTTCCATTACT
>NW_024718639.1:0-58989 GCF_018991925.1 Homarus americanus
CTAAATATCAGTTCCACCTCAGGAATTTCCTCACAAATTCCTTCTGTGAAAACTGATAAAAAGTAGCTGTTCAATGCTTTGCTTATTTCTTCACTGCCTTTGTCCTCGACCTTTCTGAGATTCTCGTGCGGACACACAAACAAATAAACAAATAAACAAACAGACAGACAGACAGACTTCTCTGTTTTATATAAAAAGATACGCAAAATAAAAACAAAAAACACAAAGAACCTCACCATCCGACCACTAACTTTGTTGTTCATTAAAGCTTTGAGCAATACAAATTTACGTCTTGGGTTTAACAGCTTGACGTACTATAATGGACGAGTTGTCGGTCGGAATTTTTTCCGTAAGATTGCAGGTCAATGGGTAAATAAAACGCTTAAATTCACTATGGTAATGTTATTTTTAAATAAATTTCGCCAAAAAGGGTAAAAAAAAAAAAGAGTTAAAGTAAGCTAAGAAACCACGTGACTGCGAAAAGCTCCGTGATTGGTTGTGATCATCACTGGTTGGCTCAAGCAGCTGAGCAGGAGCCTGGAGGCAGCCAGCTGTAGTGTAAGTGTTGTTACCAGCAGAAATACAAGACTTGTGGCCATATACAATGTTGATATATACAGGTATACCTTATTTTGTAGGTTAAAATAAATTACTGCTCCAGTATCATCGTGTGTATTTACTTACTGGCTGCCTAAATGATACAAAGACCGATAACTTCAACATGGAAGTTTTCATCGCTGTTCTCTGTTTCATGTCTGGAAAATGTAAGTTTTCGTCACTGATGTTTATATTTAATGTTGTGGAAGGACTAGGGACGACCATGACCAGGGAATGGGCTGAGATGATCAGATGACAGATGTAATTTAACGTGCTTCATAGATGGATGGCGGAGTTCTTGATAATACTCTTCAATAATAAACACATCTACTTTGGGTAAATTTCTTTCATCTGCCTTGATGAACCCTGGAAGTAGTTGTCCAACCTAAATGCCCTTATCACTATAGAAGAATATGCTAAGTGTAAAGGAGTCGTGTGAATATCAATATCGCTGATGTACAACAACTGATTGTAGTAATTAATAAATAAAAACTTATTTTTATATACAAATGTGTTCATTAAACAACATTAATTCAAACATTGCAGGGCGGATCCAGGCATATCAAAATAGGGGGTCCAAGAAGTTGTTGGTGGGGGAACATGGTGAACACGGCGAGACCAGCTGGGGAAAATTGTTTGAAATCTGTCCAATATCATGGTGTACTGAGCACATCTTTGTCATTCCTAAGAACCCATTTTAATTCATATTACGCTACATAATATTCAAATCCACCGCGCTTGTAGAATCTCAGGAGAGACATGTATTTCCCACCTGTTTTACCCTCAGGATCACTCGCAGTAAGTCCCGCCTTCGAACACAGTTGTCACTACGTTTATTGCACTCTCTACTGGCAAACGCAACCTTGAATTAGTCTGTTTAAATCAACTTTTGTAATTCGCCAGACCTTTGTCAACTGAGGGTCATCTTTGAATGAGTAACAGTTAGTTTGTTTGTGATTATTGTCATTGCGTGAGTAGCGATCACTGGCAACTCAGGGGTATATAAACTCAAGCTGGCCAGGGAGCGCGTCCCCTGACGCTGCCCCGTTTGTCTCCAGATCGAGGGTGGGCTTAATTGAAACCCACCGGTCGCTCGGAGCCGGTGGATACCCAGCAGTGGTCAATAGAGGAGTGATGGCGCTGATTCGGCGTGATTAATCAGCTCTACTCTACCTCGTGGGCCGAGGACCCCAAACCCATCTCGGGTCGGAGTGTATCCGACCACAACAGCAGTTGTTAGAGGCGCCAGTGCTATACCCTGGGACAGGCCTTGGAATTATGGTCCACAGGGTGGTTGTATGTGTTTTTTACCAATATGTTTATAAGAAATAAATCAATTAAGACATGTTATGGTTTCACCCTTCTTTACCCTTATCGATCTGGTCAATGGATAACCTAACCCAATGCCTAGTCCACTCTGCCCGCTACCTAACAAGCTACATGCTGTCCAGAGGGGGTCTGGTGGCAGCGACCCTTAGAAGTTAAGATTAGAGTTAAGTTATCCCCTTAGATTTAGTGACCCCAGTCTGCCAGTATAATGGACATTTTGAGGCCATGTGCACTTGATATTTGGGAATATTCCAAAGTCAATAGTAATTACATTTTACTATATAAAAACGCCAGAAGACAATACTGCCTCTGCATTGTGTTGTCTCTTTGCCTTTTATTGGACGGGTTCATGTGTGCTAAAAATATCTAAGTTATACCTCGACATTTGAAAGTTTTCTACAAAGAATTACTAATTAGTTTTAAGAAAACGCGATCGGATACAGACAGTCGGATGAGCGGCAGACCTGGCGATGAGTTTGTTGGAGACTTTAAACTTTTATTGCAAATTATATATACCGCATCACTCTACGAACGTGGCAGAGTATATTTCTTGTGTTTACCCAGAACCGTTAGCTCGTCCATTCTTCTTTGTAACCTAGATTAGGTGAAGCAGATAGGTTTTTGCCACAAGTCATTAAGTACATGTTTATTGTATGTGTCTTTGATCACGCAGGCAATTGAAGGTCCGAATCCGAAATCAGTGATTTACCAGTGTAGGATGCGAACCACACAGACTTAGATGCGTCTTAGTAAACAGATAATAAAATAATAAAACTCTCATGAATGAGTTGTGTGTGGCAGAGAGAGAAAAATACGTGGATCATCTGAGGCTAAGAAGTATGGATGATAAAATTAATGTATACTAAATTAAATTCACTTGTAGATCATGTTAACACTTACTTATTAGCTTGTTAACACTGATTTAGAGGGAGACGTGATGGCGGCTGAGGTTGAGGATGATCACCGAGAGAGTTGATGGTAAAGTGGAGGGGCTCAGGGTAGAAGTAGTGATGGAATTGGTGTCACGACGCCACTGATCACGGTTGGGTACAATGGAGTCTCTTCTGCCCAGATTTTATGGCGACACACTTACATCTCAAGTGACCTACTCCAAACTGTTGATCATTATGACAGGCTGCGTTATCTTCACCAAACCTACTTTTAATGGTATCTGTACCAGTTTTATTTTTCCATCAGGGTGTAAAATTACTTTTTGTCGGGTGTATCTACAGATCCCCAAATTGTATCCCACTAAATCAAAGGAACTTAAGAGCCTTAATAGACAACCCGGCGATGCTAAACTCTAGCCACCTCCTTATCATGGGGGATTTTAACAATGGCGACATCGACTGGAGAAACGAGTTCACCCCAAATGACGTGAATAACCCTGCTACTCTTTTTGTATAAACTCAGAGATAATTTTCTGTTCCAATATGTTAAAGACCCGACACATTACAGAGGGGAGCAAACACCCAAGCCACTTGACCTCATCGTAAGAAACGAGGAGGGTATGGTGACCAAACAGGAACACCTTGCCCCAGTTGGCACCAGTCACCATGTAGTTTTGTCATTCAGATTTAAGTGTTACGTAGTTCAAGATAAAGCCAGGCCAAGGTACAAATATTACAGGAGTAATTACGGCGGGATGAGAGAAGAGATGAAGGGTGTCATGGTTTTGGTTTTCGTGGTGGTGTATGAGTGGATTCTATTATATAACGATTATAATATGTTGTGTTTCTTATATTTCTTACCGTAGAGTTCGAAACCTTCTCACTGGTACTTACAGGAGATTATGGTGTATCTACGCATAAGTTCACTCCACCACTCGACATTCCATGATTTATACTTGATAAATGATGATGTAATAAATTCCATTAATTTCCAACATCCATCAAAGTTATTGATTATTCTTTGTCATAACTGTGTGTATATTATGTATGTTGTATGTGTATGTACTCTATATATATATTCATTACTTCTCTAGTCAGTAGCATCTGGCAATGCCCCCGTTTCATGTCACCACACGCTTAGATAAATGTGCCTGGCGACATCTGGAAGCTGCTAATGTACCACTTACCACATGTCGCCTGAGAGGTCAGAGTGAGGTCAGTTGACCCTATAGGAGTGTAAGGACAACCTGCGCTTGTGAGCGCACTCCTATATACTTCCGTTAATAAGAACCTACAGAACTCTACAGGTGCTTATGTTCCCTCCTGTAGTTAGAACCAAGTACCCCGAACACTCTCCATGGCGCAGTGAGTATCAAGTGATCGATAAAATGGAAATAAGTGCGTTCGCGTAAAATCAAGAAGGGTAGACCTCCTCCCTCAACTCCGTCATCCGTCGCCATTGTCTCCCCAAAAAATTCATTTGAATGACCAACGAGTTTTGAGCAGTGTGCAGTGACAGCAATTTCCTGTGAAGTGTCTTTAAGAGCCCCTAGTGTGTGTAGTGTTAAAGTGTGAGTCCTTGTTTTAAAGGATTTCCTAGGTGGAAGGCTGATATAGTAGGGTGTGTCATAGGAGGGAAGATCAGCTAAAACTAATGGCCCATCACTTTTTTGGTAGATTTTAGTGTCTATAAACAGAAAATAATTTCAGTTTCAATATTTTGCAACCTTTTGCTAGGTAAATTTTAGCGTGAAATTTATCGAAAATCTAACGTACAGCTGCATTAGTGCATTACAATTAAATAGTGAACATTGCTTTCTGACTTCATTCTTTAACAACCCAACTAACAATATTTTTTTTCTGTTTCAGATTCTGATGCATTTATAAGTTGATAATATTTGCGATGGCTGCTTGTGTCAGGACGAGGAACCAAAAATCCAGCCATCTCAGTCACTATCTTGGGTCTGGAGAGAGCTCCTGAAGTCGGAGTTGCCTACATTGAGAGATGCTTTGAGATACGGTGTTTTAATCAGGCAAATCAGTGAAAAGAACCAAAGAACTTACACAAACAAAGACATTGCCAGTGATATGACCAAAGCTGTCTTGGCACAGTACACTCTAGCTAACGCTCAGTTCAAGCCTCCAGTCATAACAAGTCAGAAGAAGATTAGTGAGAGACTGCTAGCCAGTTGGGGAAAAGGCAAGAGATATCTCTCTTGGGAGAGGAAAACTTGCAGTTAAGGACAGCTTTGCCAAGCAACTGGACCAGTTATTTGACATAATTACTTGCAAGTGCCCAATTGTTCTCTGTCCTGAGTTTGATGCGATCGTGACTGTAAATCCGAGGCCCACATCTCCTGTATTTGTAAGCGTGAACTGAAGATTCCTGTGATCGAACTGGCATTTGTCAAAGCACACAGAGAGAAGACTGGCAGTATAGGGGCTCTCATGATTTCTAGCCAAGATATTCCGGAGTCCAAGAGACAGGAGGCTGCCACAGAGAGACAGAAGAGGAGAAGAGTTGCCGAGGAAAAAAGACTTGAGAAGGCCCAGGGTGAGGTAAAAAAGGCCGATGATTGGAGTCAAGCTGATTCAGAGTTTAATGACTTCCCCATGGCTGATCCGAGTGCTGACCAGGAAAATGGTGACTTTGTCCCTAACCCAGAAAATAATGTTCCCAAACCTTCCAGGCATAACATTCGAAATAGGAAAGATATCCCGAGCATAGCTCTGGCCAGCATGCGACACCACACTGGTCTCAGAGAAACTGCAGAGATAGCAACAGCTGCCTGGATTGACGGTGGTTTGATAACACCTGATGATGTTCACCTGGTGATAGATCATAACAAAGTAAGGAGAGCTCAGGAGAAACTTGTCAGCAACCTAGAAGAGGAGTTTGATAAGGGGATAAGAGAAAATGGAATCAATTGTTTGTTCTTGATGGGAGAAGGGATGACACTAAAGTGTTCATGAAAGTGGAGATTCTGACAAGTTGTTCCCTGCCATGGTGAAGGAGGAACACTACTCCTGCTGCAGTGAACCAGGAGGGAAATATTTGTGGCATTTCACTCCAGAGAAAGATGACATCAGGAAACCAGCTGAGATAGTGGCAGATAACATTGTGAACTGGCTCAGAGAGAGGAACGTAGACCAGACCCTGCAGGCCATTGGAGGGGACAGCACCAACACGAACACAGGGTGGCAATGGGGGGGTCATACAGTGGATAGAGCGGAAGATTGGGAGGAAGCTGGTCTGGATTGTTTGTGACCTCCACACCAACGAGTTGCCACTCAGACATCTGATCCAGGAGCTGGATGGCAAGACTCTTTCAAACAACAGATGGTCTGGTCCTCTTGGCAAGATGCTGGACTCTGCCACTGAGTTAGAAATAAATCCGAGCTTTGAAAAAATCACAGTTGGCCCTCCACTCGTTGAGCTTGCACATACTGTCATTGACGACCTGAGTACTGACCAGTACTATGGTTACATGATTTGCAGTGCCATCAAAACTGGGGTCATGCCTGATAGACTTGCTTACCTGCAGATAGGTCCAGTCTCACATTCTAGGTGGCTCACAACGGCTCTCAGGTTCTGCAGAATTTGGGTCGCTCATCATAAACTGAAAGGGAACCAGCTTCACAACCTGAGACTTATTGTCCAATTCATCGTGAGTGTCTACTTGCCAAATTGGTTCAACACCAAGGTCAAGTCATCGTTCTCCGAAGGTCCGAGGCATGTTCTCTTCCAGCTTGAGCTCCTGAGGAGTCAGCCAAGGAAGGTTGTTCAGATTGTGGAGCAGACTGTGAGGAGATCTTCCTGGTATGCTCATCCTGAGGCAGTTCTGCAGACAATGCTCTGCAGTAAGGATGAGGAGGAGAGAAGAGTGGCAGTCAAAAAGATCTTGGATATGAGACTTATGAGAGGATCTGGGCATGACGAATCAGTTGGTGACGATTCCTTCAGGGTCAGGAAGACTCCTGAAGTCAATCTAGGTGCCAAGACCCTCACTGATCTCATAGATCTGGATAACATCCAGGCTGGCAGTGAGCCCCTCACCTGCAGCCTCACCAATGTTCAAGTCAGAGCTTTCCTGGACAACCCCATGCATGTCCCTGCCTGGCCCTCGCACACCCAGAGAATAGAGCGTTGTGTACAGCAAGTGAGCGAGGCCAGCAGTCACGTGTACAGCCAGGAGAGGAGGGAAGGCTACATCTGAGCTCAGGTGGTCAGCAGGGAGGTGATGAGTAGAAACAGAAGCAAGAAAGACATGTTCTCTATGGTGTGCAGCAACACCGGGTCGTAGTAGTAAAACCGGTTTTTGTATTTGATGATTTTGTTTTCTAAAGGAATATTAAATTTAATAAATGTGTCAAGATCATTCGTTTCACTATTCTGGATCATTTTCATCCTAATAAATTAACCTGATACATTTACTTTACTTTAAATAAGCTATTTAGTGGTGTTGGTAAAACGGTGGGAATACTGAATTTTCATAAGATTTCAAGTTAAAATTTACCTAGCAAAAAATGAAAACTTTTCAAATCTGAAGATATCACATGATTCTGCACATAAAACTACATCATTAATACCATGGGCCGATTTTTCAAACTCAAAAAAAAAAAAATTCTCCTCCGTATGACACACCCTTAGTGATATAGGGCAATTGTGAGGAGTGGTGCAACAGCGTGACCGTCCCCGGCTGCCTGGAGGGTAACTACCCCCACAGCTCACGGCTCACCCCCCACCGCCTCCCTTTGCGCTCCCACCGCCTACACACACCAATTCACGTATGGACACACCGACTGCGGTCATTTCTTCATATATATATATATATATATATATATATATATATATATATGAAGAAATCACACGGGAGAATGGAAACAACGGAGTACCTTAGCTTTCGTCTTTATTCAAGACATCTTCAGAGGCAACTCTGAAGATGCCTCTGAAGATGTCTTGAATAAAGACGAAATCTAAGGTACTCCGTTGTTTCCATTCTCCCGTGTGATTTTATCAAGATTTATCTTATCCACGTTTTCATTGTGGATTTACATATACATATATATATATATATATATATATATATATATATATATATATATATATATATATATATATATATATATATATATATATATATATATATATATATAAGACTTATCTGTGTATTCAATTAATTTTGTTGTCTCAGATCTGGTTGATACGACGGGCTGGCCGGTCAACACTGGTTTGAGATACAATATACAGATAAAGTAATTATGCCCCGGGCCTCACGCAGCGGTGTCCCCAGCGCCCGGATGAGTCAGACGGATGACAGCTCTACAGAGATGGATGACCAGTCAGAGCGCGACGCCCCACCCTCTCCCAACACATCTCCCAGCCACACCCCTCGACCCTCACCCTTGTCCTAAGAGATAATTGCTCTGATGAAGCTCATGAGGGAGGAGAGGCGTCTCAACGAAGCGAAAAGATGTGCTGAGGACCACCAACGGAGATTGGAAGATAACGAAAGGTTTGCAGCTTTGATATCTAGCCTCACTGCTAATCAAGTCCTTGACCCTTCCACTACTCCGGTACCGACTGGCTCAGATACCTCGTCAATGCCCTCTACCAAAGTGGTTGTCCAACCCCCACCCACCTTCAAGCCTGATGAGACTTTCCAGACTTTTCGTGAATGGCGGCGAGGGTGGACTGATTATGCTACAAAGGTGGCTCTCCAGAGCTTGCCAAATACCAAACAACTCATTCAGCTACGTATGTGCCTGTCTTTGGGAACGCAGCATGTGTTGGAACACACGTTGCAAGTGCCCCCGACGTCTTTGTTGTCTGTAGAGGAGGTACTGGATTTTCTGGAACGGCACATCAAAGGTCAGCGGAATGAAGCTCTCCGCAGGAGGGAAGTGTTTAGCTGTAGACAGATGGAGGGCGAGACTTTTGACGATTTCTACGTACGACTCAAGAGAGCCTCGGAAGAGATAGACATATGTCCCGGTAATCACCAGCAGTGCGAGGAGACCCAGTTGAAGCAGGTGATCCTGATGGGTGTTAAGGACGAGGAGCTTGTCCAACGTCTCATCTCCCTCGATTCTCCCTCCTCTCTTAAGGATGTATTGACAGTATGTCGCTCCAACGAGGCTGCCAGGTGTGCCATCCGAGCTCCCCCTACAGCTGTACGGGCTATGTCCCAATACAAGAAAGACAAGAAGTCTGCCCCAACGCCTACGCCCACCACGCCCACGCCCGGCTTCCTTTGCAACAGCTGTGGTAGGCAGCACGGAACACAGGTATGTCCCGCCGCTGAGTCTACCTGCGACAGTTGTGACCGCAAGGGCCACTGGTCACTTACAGTACGGTGCCCAGCCAAATGCGTCCAGTGCAATGTGTGTGGTCATCTGGGCCACTATGACAAGTGTTGTCCGCCCAACAAACCTAAGGGACAGCGTCGGCGGAAGCAGCAGCGCCTTTCCACCAGTGAGGGCCGCCCACAGTCGCCAATTCAGAGGCACGACGACCCTGGACAAAGCCCGACACATATTAGGAGGGTGTACTCCTCTCGTCCCAGGACCAAAGTTCCCCAGCACGTCAGCGTCATTGTGACCTTCGGCAGTGTGTCGTCCTGTCTCGAGATGCTGCCCGACACCGGCGCTGAGGCTACGGTCATCGGTCTCCAGCATTTGGAATGCTTGGGGCTCTCTCCAAGTGATCTAGGACCGCCTCCCAAGGACCTCCGCGTTACGGCAGACGGTTCACAGATGGCCCCAGCCCTAGGTTCACTCTATGCACATGTCACCTTTGGCAACAGGTCGTGTCAAGCATGGATTGACGTGCATAATGGTGTCCCGACTCCTTTGCTGTCCTACAGACATTGCTAAGAGTTGGCCATCATCTCCCAGGACTTCCCAACACCGATTTTCGAGGTAAAATACGCCAACAGGGTGCACGAAGGGAGCAGCAACTACCCTGCTGCCGCCCTACCCCTACCTCTGGCCAGTGACACTCTCCTTCGGTAGTTGTCCCTGCTGCTTCACTTCCCCACGCCTTGGCTCGCCTCCACGACAGACTGTGTTCCGGCCTGGCATCGACCCCGCCATCTCCAATGCCGTCCAGGCGTGTAAGCCCCGCCAAGTACTACAACCCAGCCAGCAGCAGGAACCCTTCATGAGTGACGACAACCCCACCCGCCCCTTTGAGTCTGTGTCGGCCGACATTTTCTGTGTGTCAGGAGAGTCCTTCATGGTTATCGTCGACCGTCTCTCGGGTTGGCCGGTTGTCATCAAGTGCGGTAATGATACAACATCTGCCGCCACCATCAGCAAGTTCCGCCACTACTTCCGTTACGTGGGCGTTTCTGTACGCCTGCGAACCAACGGAGGGCCCCAGTTCACAAGCCGGGACTTTGCTGCGTTCCTCGACCGATGGAGAGTTCGGCATGTGTTGTCATCGCCTCATTACCCGCAGTCAAACGGCCACGATGAGGCTGCTGTCAAATCACTGAAGCACCTCATCCTCAAAGTTGCCCCTTCTGGGAATATTGACTGCAAGGCCTTCGACCTGGGTCTCCTTGAGCTCCGCAACATACCCAATTACACCGGACGCTCCCCTGCCCAGGTCTTGTATGGACGCCCCCTCCGTTCTTGTGTCCCTGCTCACCCTCAATCCTTCTCCAAGGAGTGGCAGGCCAAGACAGAGGATTTTGATCGCCGAGCCGCCAAACGTATTCAAGACGTCGTCGCCTGCCACAACGACCACGCCCGTCCTCTTCCCAGGTTGAGTGTCGGCACCCAAGTCCGTGTCCAGGAACCGACCTCCCTACGTTGGGACAAAGTGGGCGTAGTCATGGGTCTTGGCAGGTCATGGGACTACCAGGTGCGGTTACCCAGCGGTAGGGTGTGGTGGAGGAACCGCCGTTTCCTCCGCCCCGTAACGCATCCCGCTGACCCCGTCACCAGTGCTGAATCCCATATCCCTCCCCCCCAGTGAGTAATCGCCTCGACGCTCAGAACGGATCCACAGGAAAAGGTCCTCTCAAGACTTTGCTATGAGCGTATAGGGGGAGGGGAGGTGTATGTATATTATGTATGTTGTATGTATACCATGTATGTACTCTCTATATATATACATTACTTCTCTAGTCAGTAGCGTGTGGCAATGCCCCTGTTTCATGTCACCACACGCTTAGATAAATGTGCCTGGCGACATCTGAAAGCTGCTAATGTACCACTTACCACATGTCGCCTGAGAGGTCAGAGTGAGGTCAGTTGACCCTATAGGAGTGTAAGGACTACCTGCGCTTGTGAGCGCACTCCTATATATTTCTGTGAATAAGAACCTACAGAACTCTACAGGTGTTTATGTTCGCTCCTGTAGTTAGAACCAAGTACCCCGAACATCTCCAATAACCAATCAGGCATTGCCTTTAGTAATAATAAGATAGGATCACAGATACAGGCAGATAATTGCACTTACATTTATTTGTCAAGCATCCATACAATGATTTACAATTTGCATGGATATATGAGTCACTCGCGTTCACGCTGTATTGCAATTGATCTTCTAAAAGAGAATTTTCAACTTGGGACACATGTGATTACTCTACTGTGGGTATGACTTAATAGAGCCTTAATTCTTCAAGTGATACATTTACTGCCAGCCTGGATTGCTTTTGTTGCAACCAGGCATCATCACAAGAACTTCTTTTACGGGGAATAGCAACAAAAAGTACTCTTGGGTTACCACACAGTCTTGCATCACTGATAGTCACTGTAGACGGTTGTCGCGGCAAGGAGAACTGGTAAGCGTAACTTGAATTAACTACTTAGGTGCAATAGACCAGCCTGGATTGCTTTTGTCGCAACCAGGCTTCCACACGTGATATTTCCATGGGGATAACAACCTAGGTTAACACACTTAATCTCGTGTCGACGACGGTCCACAGGGCGGAGTGGCGGTGGAGGACTCTGTGTGGTGTCCCGATCCCTTCAGGAGGGAGAAGGTGTGGATTACCAACACACCACTCCAACTGAGTAGTCACAAATAAGGAAACCGTGAACCTGTGGATTACCACCACACCACTCCAACTGAGTAGTCACAAATAAGGAAACCGTGAGAAACTCTGCAGTCGTCACTTGGAGCGACCTATAATACCAGGCGTAGAAATAGTGCTGGTATGACTCTAGGTGAAGCCCTCGTCTCTACCCACCGAGGGCGGTGTGCGAACGAGGTGCCTGTTGGTTATACCTAAAAGTCACAAGGAGTCCCATACTTGCAGGTATGGAGTGTAACATGTGTGTTGAGATGGTGCTACTATGTATGATAACCGACGGTGCTATATTCCATACAGGTGGAGCAGTCTGGTGTGTTAAGGGATAGTGTAAGAAGGAATGACCGAGGTAAGGTGGTCACAGATTGTTATGCAATAAGTAGGTGGATGACACGCCATTAATTTAAGAGTCTGGTGCCCATCTGGGTAACCAACATTTTTCGTTGTTCTTCCGAGGAAGACCCATCCATGTGTATGTTTTTTACCAGTATGCTTTATAAGGAATAAATTAATTAAGACATGTTATGGTTTCACCCTTCTTTACCCTTATTGATCTGGTCAATGGAAAACCTAACCCAATGCCTAGTCCACTCTGCACGCTACCTAACGAGCTACATGCTGTCCAGAGGGGGTCTGGTGGCAGCGACCATTAGAAATTAAGATTAGAGTTAAGTTATCCCCTTAGACTTAGTGACCCCAGAATCTGGTAGTATAATACAACTACAAGGATCAACTCCCTGGCTTTACTCAACTGCAATTCCACTTAGATACTCCTTACTTCTTACAACATTACTGGTGGTACATTACATTACATATAGCTACATGACAAACTTACATATGGTACCTTCACTAGAACTGTTGTTAGTACCTATGGAGGATGCACTCACAACACAACACGTTATTACTGATACAATTTATATGGGTTCACTACCCAACAAGGGATAATTATATTCCAGATAATTATCCCCAACCATATATAACAAACATTGTGGACCATATAACTGTCCGGAGTGTCCCATGGTAGAACACTGGCGTCTCAACAAATGAAGATGGCTGTTATGGTCGGTTGAAGTCTGACACGTGACGAGAGTCTGGGGTCTAGTTCCCAAGACTGGAGCAGTTTAATCCTGCCGAATCAGTGACATCGTCAAATACCGCTAACTGTTAGGTAGCCCCCGACCCGGGGCAGCAGGTGGGGTGTTCAAATAACCCACACACTGGATTTGGGATAAATTTGGAAGTCGTGAAGGAAGGGATTTCTCCTTCACGCGCAGATTTATATACGGCCTGAGTTGCCAGAGGTGGCTACTCACGCAAAGACAGAAATTACATTCAAATCAACTGCTACACGTTCAAAGATGACCCTCAGTTGACACGGGTCTGGCGAATTTCTTAAGTTGATTTACACAAACTAATCTGAGATTGAGCTTGCCAGGAAAAGGTGGAATATACACGTTGACAACTGAAGTACCCTGTAGTGGATTTCTCCCCTACAAACGCTATTTGTCGCTGAGTAGCCGACCCTACCAATTCCCCAGTGTATGCCTCGTGGTCTAGGTCAACCAGCTCCACCATACACCACGGAGCGGGGGTCAACTACTAAGCCACGCCAAACCCCGCTATTTAAGACCTGACCGCGTGGTGATCTCTCTCTTTCTACCTACAGCCGCAGCCAGCAACACCTCCTCCGTCTGCCTGGTGGTCCTCGCTCCCGCTGGCGAGCATGGCGACCCACGGGCTGGTCCTCCTCCGAGCACCCTCACCAACCAGCTCTCTCTACATCCCGCTTGTAACCATGCTGCCTTCCCAGCACCAAGCTGCATTGTACATCCAATACAACATGTATATAGAGAGCACATTGTGAGTTTCCTTTCTCCATCCCATCCTGAGTGTGAACCAAACATCCTGAACCCCACAAATGGTGACCCCGGAGATTCGCACTCACACAGGATGGAGGAGAAACTGATCATGCTCCCAGTCTTCAAGCAACATGGAAGACTGGCTTATCCACACAGAAGCAGCTCTCATTGGCTCTACAACTACTGTCTCTACACCGCAGGTTAGACACCCTAGAGCAGCTCTGCTACTCTAAGCAGACAGTCGCTCCTCTTCCGACCCCAGCACACCCGTCCTGCCTCAGACGCCGACCCCTGCCGCCCCTGACGCTGCCACTGTTCCTGAGTGCGGACCCACACACCCCTCTTTTCTCCCTCAGGTACTCCCTGCTAATGTCCTGCACCCTGCTGCTGTCGTGGACCCAGCTGCTGTCACGAGCCCTCATCCGCTTCTGCTGACGCAGCCCCTGCTCCTGACCCATGCCCACACACCCCAGCAGGCGCATCTGACGACTCTGTACCTGCCGTGAGGGAAGCACAACATTCATTGCCTCCACACATCCTTTTTCTCCCTCTCTTCTCCCACAGATAGTGTATATATAGACAGTTGTATCCAGCGACCGGCTCATCCACGCCATCGCCGTTGTCTCACATGAGGCATGCACCGCCCGTTCTGCCTCACATGTGTTAAGCAACTCTGCAGACAACAAGTCTCCTACACCGCCTGGAGGGAAGGGGGAGTATTGTAGTGGATTTCTCCCCTACAAACGCTGTTTGTCGCTGAGTAGCCGACCCCACCAATTCCCCAGTGTATGCCTCGTGGTCTAGGTCAACCAGCGCCGCCATACACCACGGAGCGGAGGTCAACTACTAAGCCACGCCTACCCCCCGCTATTTGAGACCTGACCTCGTGGTGACCTGTCTCTTTCTACCTACAGCCGCAGCAACACCACACCTCCTCCTCCGCCGCTGCCTGGCGGCCCTCGCTCCTCCTCCGCCTGCCTGGCGGTTCTCTCTCCCGCCGGCGAGCATGGCGACCCACAAGCTGTCCTTCTCTGAGCGTCCTCACCAACCAGCTCTCTCTACATCACGCTTGTAACCATGCTGCCTTCCCAGCACCAAGCTGCATTGTACATCCAATACAACATGTATATTAGAGAGCACATTGTGAGTTTCCTTTCTCCATTCCATCCTGAGTGTGAACCAACATCTCATTCCCCACAACCCCAAATGGGCGGGACTTATGGAGAGGGAAAACGCGTTTCTTCCTAGGGATAACTCACCAGATATCCACATGTTTTGCGGGCGTGAAGAGTAATATTAATCATCAGATTTCAAACAGACCAGCCGTCATTGTGACCGTGACAAGTGAGTGTCGTGACCAGTACAATACCTATCTGTGATTCCCCTAAGTAGATATATTTGTCAATTTACTAGAGAATCTGTGTCTACCAAGTGAGGTGTAGCCCACCAAACTCCCCTCAGTGCCACGGCTTGTAATCTGAGGCCTGTCCACCCCCACCGTCCACCCTCCCACCAGGCCACAAAGCTGACCACACAACTAGACCGTCTCCATACTGCCAGCTACTCAGCCCTCACTAGCTAAAATATGTCTAAGTTAGCTGCTAGTATCAAACATTCAAATTTCACAAAACAACAGCTGACTGATATGATAATGGAAGTCCAATGGACTCTCATACGGGACCTCATACAACAAATGAATAAGGAGACCATCAGGAAGCTAGAAGAAGCTGACCAGCTAACCAGCTAAGTGAGATTGAAAGAAGCTTGGAACTCTCGCAAGGGGAAATAAGGGACTTAAAAAAAATTGAACGTTGAAACTAAAGACATCCGAACAGTCAAGACCCAAATTCAACAGCTGAGTGAGGAGAATTCCAAGCTCAAAACGGAACTAACAACAACACCAGACCGGGTGGATTATGTGGATGACATAGGGCGGCGAAACAACCTGCGGATTGCCGGAGTCGCCGAAGATGCCCACGAGAACTAGGAGTCATTCCAGCGCAAAATTTCACCCCTGCTGAATGAACATTTTAAACTTCCTGAAGTAAAGTTTGGCCGTATTCAACGCGTCGGGAAACCCAACTCCTCCCGCCCCTGCGACATCATAACAAAATTCTCATCCCCCTCTGACCGTGACAAAGTGGTTTATCAACGCAGTAAACTGAAAGGCACCACTATCTTCGTCAACGACGACCTCTGCCCAGGTATGACTAAAGCCCGTCTACAGCAAATGGAACAGTTTAAAGAAGCCAGGAAACAATGGAAACGCGTGACGTTCAGTCATAAAACCCTTGTTGTGAGGGATCGGGCAAGTGGACACCCACCCACTGTACCAACCACCCCAAGCCCCTCGAGAACCCCCTCCCCACTGAGGGGGAACCAGCCACTGTCGCTATCACCTGAGGAGTTTACCCCCCTGCCGGCTAACTCGAGTACTACACGTCCACCCTCTGTGGTGGAAACCAGCAACCCTCAAAACCGAGTGACAGGCGCACCTCCCACTCAATCCGGGAATCATCCTCAACAGTACCGGTCATCCTAATTCTGTTGGTTGTAGCACTTGTGAGTACGTTACCCCCACACTATTATAACTTTCATAGATCTTCCTTTTTCACACCTCAGTGACCCTGAGGTTTTACTGTTCCTTAATCAGTATCAATGTTCCTACAATGATGTTGCTAGTGTCATTCCCTTAGATGTGCTAGATCGTTTGTGTTACACCCCCTTTACCCATGGTGTCGACACAATACTCCCTCATATCGATCTGATGCCTTTCTACAAAACTCACTGGGTTACACCAACCCCAACTGTAACTATTACTTTCCTTAATCACCCGAGTTTAGTCTAGTCTTCTACTACCTCATTCCTTCTCCTCATTAGCCATAACATCAGCAGTTTTCCCCTTCATCTAGAAAACTTTTTAGATCAGTGTTTATCTTCTATTGCCCACAAATTTGATGTACTTGGGTTCTGTGAGACCGAGCTCACTAACGATATTGATCATTTGTATAACATTCCTAATTATAATACACACTGCGTCAACACGTCACGACACAGTGGTGGTGTCGTGCTATATGTTGATATCAACTATAACACTATGAAAATCAGAAGCCGACACCTCAGTATTAGACTTTCTTGCTACCTATGATTCTAAACTCTTCTTCTACAAGAGCTTGGAACTCTTATAACAACTTTTACGTTAATACTCTGACCTGTGGTAGCATGACGCGAGAGGTTAGGCCCATGGGTACATGTAATTATGGTATCAAGAACTAGGATAGAGCAACGGCAATACTGTAGGTGAATAATAGACCCAACATACAAATACAATAATTTATCAAAGACACAAAATGGTTATATGCACCAAAATAGGAACTCCTTGTACTAGCCCTCAGGCTCAATTTACTTACACCACGACTGGGTGTACACACACAATAACACACATAAACTCTCACAGCACCTTAGCACCATTAAAACCAGTGGCGCTTGCCAGTACAACACTCAACACCCCAGGAGTAATACTCAAGCGGCCGCCATGGGAGTCTCATCACCACGTGGCACCTTCCAACAAACTCCAATAATTCCGGTGGAATAACACAACCACCCAAATAGCCCTACTGAGCCATGGACTCATCCACCATTGACGGGGGCTGGTAGTTGTTGTAGGGCTTGATGATCCGGGGCACCACGTGGGCAGAGCGTTAGGGGAAGACTGGCCAGCTATGGGGCCCATAGGTGATAGTGGACCTTCTGACGGTCGGGATTCATAGAGATAACCGATTCTACTGGTCTTCAGACATCTCCCCAGACTAGTGGATGCGTCATCCACGCTATAGACAGCCTGGGCTCTGACGGGACAAGTGTGGGTGAAGAACATGGTGCTTACTGACGGTTGATAACGAACAACAACGTTTTAAAGGGACGTTAAGGACGTAAAAATATTTCACTCAAAGCACATCAACTACGTTACTGTAACACTTGCACAATCAAACTATTAATTAGGTCAACTCACTTAAAATGGCGAATACAACACGGAGTGGAATGACCTACCTGTGTGGGTGAGGATCGTGATGCTTACTGACGGTTTGAAAACGAACCGTCAACCTCCACCCCACGCCAGTCATAGATTCCACCTACTTAACCATTTCACTTCATTACGTTACTGTAAACTCTGACGTTTGAAACTGAGACTACGAACTCAGTTTCATTCCCTAATATTCTCTTTACAAACAATGCTCTGAATGAGCTATCAAAGGCAAGAATTAAATTGATCACAAAAGGTCTTGGATGGTAATCCCGGGTGAGCAAGTTCAAACAAGCAGCTCCTTACTACAAACATAAAGAGCAGGTCTAAATGTTCCCTTCAGGAAAATTATATAATTCCATAGTTAAAATCCCTACAACAATTTCACTATGATTATCAGGGTCTCTGATATTCATAAGTGAAAAAGGGTTTACAGGTCTCGGTAGAAGAAAGAGTTCACAAACTCGGTCAACAAACTGCAACATCTCGATGACGTCATCATATAAACAGAGAAAACGGGGGGCGTATCGAGGCAATGTTCCACCAAGTGCGAGTAGTACCCGAACATCGAAATGTCTTACGATTCTTATGGTGGACGGACGACCAGCTGTCAGGGGCCCCCACCACTTACCGAATGACAGTACATCTCTTTGGAGGAGTGTGGAGTCCTTCATGCGCCGGATATGCGCTACAACGAACATTCCAAGACTACGGGGAAAGTCTTCATGACGACATCAAGAAAGCGAATCGTAACTTCTACGTCGACGATTTGCTTCTCTCAGTAGATTCGCCGGGAAAGGCAACGATAATTACCCATCGGCTGAGACAGATGATGAAAAGGGGCGGATTCAGACTTACGAAGTGGGTCTGTAATCACAAGGAGGTCCTCAAGGCAATTCCACAGACAGAGAAAGCTGTGGGAGTAAAGGAAGTAATTTTGAAAGATGACAGGCTCCCCACTGAACGAGCGTTGGGAATCTTGTGGGACCTGGAAAAGGACGAACTAGCGGTCCGGGTCCAGATCCCTAAGAAACCGGAGACGAAAAGAGGCCTTCTGAGTATGGTCAGCTCCATATATGACCCACTGGGACTCTTCCCTCCGAGTGTCATAAGAGCCAAAATCATATTCCAAGATGAGTGTAGACGAGGTGTTGGATGGGATGAACAAATCACTGAACAAAACAGGGTCGCATGGCGAAGATGGCTGGATGAACTACCTCACCTATCACGAGTTCACGTTCCACGGTGCTACCGACCAGAGGATATGAATCCAGTGCCTACCGTGCAACTATATCACTTCTGCGACGCCTCCCAACGAGCGTATGGAGCTGTATCGTATCTGAGAACCACTTGTGAAGATGGAACTCACCATATCTCCTTCGTGTGTGGCAAAGCCAAGCTAGCCCCTCTGAAACAGCAGACCATACCTCGACTTGAGCTCTGCGCGGCAGTACTGGCTGCTAAGGCAGACAAACAACTACGACAAGAGCTTGAATTACATATAGACAGATCAGTGTTCTGGACAGACAGTACGGCAGTCCTTCAATACATACGAAACACCGAAAGACGCTTCCAGTCCTTCGTGGCCAATCGAGTGGCAACGATACACGAGGACTCCAATGTAGAACAATGGCGCCACGTGACGTCGGCATTGAACCCGGCCGACGACGCTAGTCGTGGATTACATGGAGCAGAGCTCAACGAGGAGGGCAGGTGGATTCGGGGACCTGCTTTCCTCTTTTTGGAAGAAGACAGTTGGCCAAAGAGTCCATTGAGGATTCCAGACCTCACAGACGGAGACCCTGAGGTGAAAAAGGAAACCACGGTGCTGACGGCGAACGTTGACCAGGGGTAGGGTATCCTCGATAAGCTATGGGCCAGGTACTCATCGTGGCATCGACTTCTGAAGAGCGTAGCGTGGATTAGAAGGTTTATAGAATGGTGGCTTGGGAAGCGAAAGAACAAACATCACCGAAAAAATCGGCTCCAGGTCAGCGAATTGGAAGAGGCGAAATTAGCTGTCTTAAGATTTATGCAAAGGAAAGGATTCCCTCGAGAACTAGGAATGTTACTACAGGGACAACCCGTGAGAGGTAGCGATATAAGGCGGCTGGAACCTCATCTAGACACAGACGGTCTGATCAGAGTAGGTGGCCGACTGAAGCACGCTGCTCTCCACCCAGACCAGGAGAATCCCATACTAATACCAAGGGACAACAGGATCACGGGGCTCATCGTGAGAGAGGTACACTCAACTAGAGCTGGACACTCAGGACGAGAACACACTCTTGCCATAATACGTGAGACGTACTGGATACCTAAGTGCCGGAAATTACTCGACCGCACAATACGGACGTGTGTGACGTGTCGAAGAAGCAACTGGAGGCCTACCCATCAACGCCAAGCCGACCTACCAGAAGATCGAGTGCGCCCAGGAGGCCGGCCGTTCACCTACACTGGAATTGATTGCTTCGGCCCTTTTTTGGTTAAACAAGGACGAGCCCGGGCGAAGAGATGCGGATGCTTATTCACCTGCCTGACCACCAGAGCCATACACCTAGAAGTCCTCACCTCACTAGACACCGACTCGTTCCTCAATGCCCTAACAAGATTCACCTGCCGCAGGGGACCTCCCAAGTGTGTTCGGTCTGACAGGGGAACCAACATGATTGGAGCTAACCGAGAGTTACGAGAGGCGGTGAACGGCTGGAACAAGAGTGACAAGGTCGGGAATGTCCTTCTACAGAAGCAGATAGAATGGCAGTTCAACCCCCCGACAGCCTCTCACATGGGAGGAGTGTGGGAGCGACAAATCCGCACTGTAAGGAAGGTCCTCCAGGGAGTGGTGGGCACCCAGACACTAGACGATGAACGCCTCAGCACTGTGTTCTGTGCCGTAGAAGAGATCATCAACGGAAGGCCCATCACCCCAGTGTCTGACGACCCAAAGGATCTAGAAGCACTAACGCCGCTCCACATACTACGGATGAACCCGGAGACACTGTCCACCTGACACTGTCCACCGGAGGTGATCGGTCCATGACAGAAGGGTACCGACGAAGATGGAAGCATGCCCAATTCATTGCGGACCAATTTTGGAAAAGGTGGGTAAAAGAATATCTCCCAACATTACGTCAGCGACAAAGGTTCTTCAAAACTCGCCGTAATCTCCACGCTGGGGATATCGTGATCATCTCTGGACAACCCCTTCCCAGGAGTCAGTGGATGCTAGGGAGAGTACTGGAAGCTCTACCGAGCAAAGATGGCCTGGTGGGAAGTGTTAAAGTGAAGACAAAGGACTCAGTGTTAATACGCCCAGTGACGAAACTCTGCCTGTTGGAAGGGGTGGGAGAGTGAATCTAATAATATGCCGTGATTTCGTGCGAAGCCCGACAGGGGGAGTGTTACCGCCACAGTAAGATAAGCTAGAAGAGAGAGAAAGAGAGGGATAACCATAATAAGATAAACTAGGCGAGAGAGAGAGAGAGAGAGAGGGGATGAGATGAGATAAGAGATATAGTGTTGACAACGAATTTGCTGACCAATCTGCTGAGGTGTTTCAATACGAAAACATATGGCCCTCGCCTCCGGGCTGAGATTGCCCTCGAGGGTAGTCTACTGATTTCTACAGGCCAGACAACACGTTGGTTCAGACCACTAGACCCTAAAACGTGAGTGATCGTGAAGTATTAGAATCTGCTAAGAAACTCTAAATAACTTTAATAAGTATATTTGTGTACTGCAATTTGATCATATTATATCAATTGTCTCCTGTATCAATAGTTATAACATGCGAGTTATATTTAAGATGTTAACAGGCTATGTACTGTATATTGATTGTATTTCATAATATGTGTCCTGAGATAACAGCGTTTGTTATATGAGAAATGTTCTTTAACAGGTTTTGACCGAATTATATGGTACGCGTAAACGTTGAGGGTTTATTTCTCCAGCAACAAACCAATAACGCTCCTATGAGCGTTAACACCAAAGGAAATTTGCAAAAAGACCCATAACATTTGATGATGCTTACCGAAGTATCAGAAATAGAGTAACTCAAGCAGCTAGAAATGCCAGACGTAGCTGGCTTACAATGCCTCCCACACACCCCTCTCAGCACTCAATAACTTCCCATTTCCTACAGTCGTGTTAGCTTTCTGGACAATACGAATGTTACCTAGATAACATAAAGGTTAACTCACCCGTTTATGTTTGAGATATACTGAGTTCAGGTTGTCCAACTTGATCCAGTGTGTGTGTGTGTGTATGAACTCCACGCTGTCACCAGCTTGACTGAGGAGATTCTTCCAACTTGTAATAATAAAATTAATAATAATTAACAGTTAACTTGCTCACGCTCCTTGTCTGGGAAATATTTTTACGTCATCGTTGTGTAAAGTCCCTGATCATATTTTCCTATTATTTTTTCTAGTCACTTGTGTAACGCGCCGAGTTTTCTCTTTTTAATAATTCACCATCCAGATATTCTTTTTTGTTATTATTCTATTTATTCATATACTTATATGTTCGTTGCAGCATTCTTTCCAATGAGTATCCTGTTTTATATACTTATCCTTCTTCAATTCTTTACATATATACTTATTCTTATATATTCTTGCTTATATTCTTATATGTTCTTTATCTCTATATACAATGTATTCTTATATATTCTTATATAAGTAACTCTTATGCTTCTCTGCTTATATTTTCCAAGTCAATGTTCTTTCTTTTCATTTCCTGTCATATATTATGATCTCATCCATATATTTTGTTCTAGTTATATTCTAAACCATGGATTAACCTGGGAAACCATGTCTTTCTTATTACCACACTTATTATACTTACACCGGTAGAACTGCCACCACCCAGGATTTTTCTAGAATATAACATATCTTAGTTAACTGTTAGGTAACGAGCTTCTAGGCACGTGAGTTAGTTATTTTCTGAGAACCAATGTGGGAAAGGATAGAGTGGTGATACTCGTAGACGTAGATTACTAATTCAATATTTATTAACACAGTGATTGGATAAGATGCATCTTAGATTCACTCAGACAAAACAGAACTGCAATTTATTTATTAAGTCATCAAACACTTCAAGAACTTATTTCCTCATTAAATACCTCCAAATACTTATTACTTCAATCGACAATTGTGGTCTTATCACTCTGCCAAATGATATTAAGAACATAAGAACATAAGAAAATAAGGAGTCTGCAATATGCCGGTTGGCCTGTGCATGGCAGCTCGTGTCGAGAGTTACTACCACTCTCTATCATCCATGAATCTATCTAGCCTCCTTTTGAAACTTTTCAGAGTTCCCGCACTTACTACAAAGTTGCTAAGCTTGTTCCACTCGTCTACCGCCCTATTTGTGAACCAGTTTCTTCCTATCTCCCTCCTAAACCTAAACTTATCCAACTTGAATCTGTTGCTCCGAGTCCTATCCTGCTCGGATATTATAAGAACTTTATCTATATCCCCTTTATTGATTCCTTTCACCCACTTAAATACTTCTATCATATCTCCCCGCACTCTTCGTCTTTCTAGGGAATGCAAGTTAAGTTTCTTTAACCTATCCTGATATGGAAGGTTTCAAAGTCCCGGAATCATTTTTGTCATTCTTCGCTGCACCGACTCTAGTGAATTTATATCCTTTCTATAATAGGGGCACCAGAACTGAACCGCATAATCGAGGTGCGGCCTGACTATAGCAAGATGTAGTTGCAATAAGACCTCTGCACTCTTGTTACTTACACTTCTAGATATAAAACCCAGTACTCTGTTTGCCTTATTTCGAACATTAACGCACTGTTTTCTAGGCCGTAGGTCCGGGCTTACAAGTACCCCTAGGTCTCTTTCACAAGTCGACTTCTCTAGGTTGATGTTGTTAAGGCTGTATACATTATAAGTATTTGTTCTTCCAATATTAAGTACGCTGCACTTGATGGTGTTGAATTTCATTTGCCATTTTTCAGACCCCTGCAGTTTATTTAGATCCTCCTGTAATGCATTTGCATCCTGCCCTGAATTAATTTGCCGCCCTATTTTGGTGTCATCCGCAAACTTGCTTATGTCACTGCTGATCCCAGTATCTAGATCGTTTATGTAGATTATGAACAAGAGTGGGCCTAGTACTGACCCCTGGGGAACCCCAATGGACAACTCCACAATTATCTCAACATACAATACCTCCTGTTAATTCACAAAGAACAACATGGCACTTTTAACTCTCATTCAGTGGTTCAATACTTAACCTGGGATACTATATTTCTGCTAGTTATCCCCCAAACAAGATACAATAATACTTAGGCCTATGTAACTGTGAGGAGTGCCCCAGGGTAACGCTGGTCTCTACAACAAATGAAGATCGCTGTGAGGGGTCGGTTGTAGACCGACACACGCTCAGGGAGTGGGCGCCTGATTTGCAGGAAACGGACTTCCCAGTTCAGTCCTGTCGAATTAACGGCATCGTCCAACCCGGTTCCTGACCCACGTTAGCCGATGAGTATTCAGCTCAACACACTGGAGAGACGTTGAGGAAGAATCACGAATGCCTAAAGGTCTAACTTCAACTATACAAAACATACGCCTGGCAACGGTTCAGACGATATCTAAATCTCTACGTTACTCGACTTAATTGGCACAGAATTCACTATGTTAACCCCTGAACACTGATATTCACCAAAATTGACTAAGTTAAACTGAATTAATAGGCGGCGGGGAACACACGTTAACATACCTGGAGAGACGTTGAGGAAGAGTCACAAATGCATGATTCTCCCTCGGGTAGAGGTATATACGTGCACCCGCAGGGCAGCTTGGGCCTCCGTATTCATACCAGAAGGGTCGATCTTACCAACAACATAACTTCTCTATCATTTTGGATCACTGTATACTTAGTTATGAACTCCGGTGTTCTTGATCAGGGTAATTTCCTATGTCTATTCATATAATCTAATCAGAGGTTGAGCTTGCCAGGAAAAGGTGGAATATACCCGTTGATAACATTAATTCTGCAAGCTCAGGCCTGAGGCGAAACAAGCGAATAGAGAGAGTTGATCAGACAACATATAAAAAGATCCGCCTGGACCTGAACAGGAGGGTGTCAGGGGAGAAACCGGTCAGCAAAAATGGCGCAAACCAGCTCTAGGCACCAGCCTTCATAATAAATAAGCTTAAAATAATCCAACATAATGTCTTAGCATGGATCCCACAAAGAGCAAGCGAATTATATAACACATACCGTAACATAGACCCAGATATTATTCTCATCAATTCGCATGGTAAGAAAAACTCAGAAAAAATAAAACTATTTAACTACACAGTCTACCAAAAAAACAATCAAGACACACAACATGATGGAATTGCCATAGCCATCAAACGAAACATACAACACAAGATACACGACTCATTTCAAGAAAACTTTCTGGCGATCGAAATTAACTGCCCAACAGGACCTATTATAATCGGCACCTGTTACCTCCCTCCGAGAAGACCCATATTCCCACTAGCAGACATGCTCAAACTCCTGAGAAGAAACATACCAGCATATTTCTTGGGTGATTTAAATGCACGACATCGCGTCTTGGGGCGCCAGGACAACAACGCCGTGGGCAAGATTTTAAACACATTACTGAGTCACGGCAACGCAATACACCATGGCCCGGAATTCCCCACATACATCAGAGAAGGTCAAATCGAACATCCAGACATAGTACTAACAAACCAGCATCACCATCTTAGCCTGCAAATGGAACCCGGCCTAATAACCACCAGTGACCATCTCCCTATCGTAGCCACACTCTGCACGTCGCCAATACAGATCCCTGCCGGGATGAGATACAGCTACAGCCGGTCCAACTGGGAGGAATTCCAAAAGGAGTTAAGCAACCACCAAATAACCCAACTAAACAACAAACACACTTCCCAAATAGACAACACACTGGAGATATGGTACGGAAACGTGACCCAAGCAATGGAACACCACATACCCACGACCACTCACCGTACATTACCACACCCCAATACTCACATCAATCAAGAATTCTACAGACACAATTCAGTAATTTACTCAAATTAATCATAGAACAAGGATGGACGCCAGAATACAGAATACAATATTACACCATACACGAACAACTAAGAAACATGTCCAAAGAAGCATACGTGAATAACTGGGAGAAATTAATAGCAGACACAGAAGCAATTTACCACAACCCGAAAGAATTCTGGCGAAAAATCAAAAACCTAATGCGAATCTCCAGCAACGAATCAAACTACATTTTAAATAGCAACCAAATCAAATTAACTGAACCCAAAGAACAAGAACCTGAATTCAGGAAATACTGGAGCAAAAGTTTTCAAATAAGCCAGGAAGACAACCTGAACTTCTGTAGGAACACCGAGCAACACGTAACCAATCACATGACACACACAACCCACATCTGGAAACCAAGTCCCAGCATAGACATAAACGCTCTTGACGATCTTTCCACACTGATCAAACCAATCACCGCAGAGGATATTCACAAAACAATAAACAGTTTCAAGAACAAGGCCCCGGGCATCAGTAAAATAAACAAACCCATACTCCAGCATCTACCATTCAACATGATACTCCAACTCAGAAACATTTTTAATGCAGCACTTGCCTCTGGCTACTTCCCAAGGAAATTCAAAACAGCAAGCATCAGACTTATACCAAAGCAAGGTAAATCTCCAATCCAAGTATCAAATTACAGACGAAGCTCTCTTCTAGAAACACCGGGAAAAGTCCTAGAAAAAATAATTAACCATCGACTGAGAACACACCTCGAATTTGAAGAGAAATACAACCCCAGACGGCACGGATTTAGAAAACATAGAGGAACTCATACAGCCTTAGCCCTAATTTACGAAAACATAGCAAACGCAATGCACAACAAGGAGCAATGTAACGTAGTATTAAGGGACGTAGCAAAAGCATTCGACAAGGTCTGGCACCTAGGGCTCAAATACAAAATTACCACCCAAGAACTTCCCAACAACTTTACTTCCTTTCTTTGTAACTTCCTCGACAATAGAGAGGCCAAAATTATCATAGGTAACCACATAGGCCCAAGCATCAAATTATACAGCGGAGTACCACAGGGAAGTAACCTCTCACCCACACTCTACACAATATATACGGCGGACATGCCACCTCCTATACACGGAGAATACGTAGCTTATGTTGATGACGTTACCCAAATCATCCGACATCCAGGCAAGAGCAAACAGATGATGGCACGGAAAACAGCCCACGCCATCGAGCAAATCAACGAATATGAAAAAAATTGGAAAATTCAAACCAATACACAGAAACTAATGACAATACACGTTGCCAAAATAAACCCAGCACCAATCACAGTCAACAACGTACCTATACAATACACCAACGAAGGCAAAATTCTGGGACTCACAATAACAAGAACAGGCATAGCAAAACACGTAAAACAACGCAAACAGACTGCCCAATCACAACTCACGAAACTACGACGATTCAGCAAAATGGACACCAAAATTCCACTACATCTATACAAAGCACTCGTCCGCCCTCACCTAGAGTATCCACCAATACCACCCAACATGATCAGCAAATCCAGCCAACTTAAACTTCAATCAGTACAAAACAAAGCTATCCGTAGAGCATCAAAGCAACTCCCGCCATACACCACCAAAATACAAGAACTTCACGAATTATACAATATCGAACCACTGAACATACGTACACACAGCCAAGCACAGAGAGTATGGAGCAAACTTGAAGAGATGGAGGACCCATTATTCTCCCAGTTAAAAGAAGAAGGAACTACTAAAACACACAGCTGTTGGCCCAAGAGCTTCCATGCTGACATAGTAGAACAAGACCACCATCGGACAAACATAAATTAACACCCATTACAATAATGAATACCTAGCTAGCTTAGCTTCCCTCCCTCCCCTCCACCTCCCTCCCTTGAGCGGGCGGGCATGTGCTGCGTGCGGCCACCACCCCAACATTTCAACTCGTCTCCGCTCGGTGGACAGCCCACCTGCTATCTACCCCTCCCACTTTTCTTCCCGTTTCTATGCTTTACTTCTCTCTCTCTCTCTCTCTCCTCTCCTTTCCCAGTGCAAAGTCATTTGCCACTTTGCTTCATTATCATCATCATCATCACTGAGGGGTCTTGAAGTGATGAGAAAACGGACTCCTCAGATGGAGGACTCAAACGAAAGCCGAGTTACATGTTTTGTGGGCTATTGAGCGTAATATGAATCATTTGATTTTGGCGCTAACTGGCGTGTAAGACCGTGGTCGTTACACTCGAAGTCTCAGTAATGTCAAATAGTGATACTGATACCAGTTCTTCATTAATTAAAACAATTTATGGGAATTAACTATTATTGTCTAATATACCAGACGGCCAAGATAACTTAAGGTGTCCATGATGGCATAAAAACAACCATGGAATGAGTCGGACTCTCGGGCAAGTGGACACACACTCACCCACCTGCCAGCCCCCCCAAAAAAGCCACTCGGGTACTACACGTCCACCCTCTACGTCGGAAACCAGCGACCCTCAGAACCAGTCATCTTAATTCTGTTGGTTTTAGCACCTGTGAGTACCCCCTCCCCCCTTTGATCTTCCTTTTTCACACCTCAGTGACCCTGAGTTTTTGCTCTTCCTTAATTAGTGATGGTGCTCATGTCGTCCCCTTACAGTTGATGTACTAGACCGTTTGTGTTACATAAGAACATAAGGAGTCTGCAATAGGCCGGTTGGCCTGTACATGGCAGCTCCTGTCGAGAGTCACTACCACTCTCTATCGTCCATGAATCTATCTAGCCTCCTTTTGAAACTTTCCAGCACTTACTACAAAGTTGCTAAGCTTGTTCCACTCGTCCACCATCCTATTTGTGAACCAGTTCCTTCCTACCTCCCTCCTAAACCTAAACTTATCCAACTTAAATCCGTTGCTCCGAGTCCTATCCTGCTCGGATATTATAAGAACTTTATCTATATCCCCTTTACTGATTCCTTTCACCCACATAAATACTTTTATCATATCTCCCCGCACTCTTCGTCTTTCTAGTGATTGCAAGTTTAGTTTCTTTAACCTATCCTGATATGGAAGGTTTCTAAGTCCCGGAATCATTTTCGTCATTCTTCGCTGCACCGACTCTAGTGAATTGATATCCATTCTATAATAAGGGCACCAGAACTGAACCGCATAATCGAGGTGCGGCCTGACTAGCGCAAGATATAGTTGCAATAAGATCTCTGCACTCTTGTTACTTACACTTCTAGATATAAAACCCAATACTCTGTTTGCCTTATTTCGAACATTAACGCATTGTTTTCTAGGCCGTAGGTCCGAGCTTACAAGTACCCCTAGGTCTCTTTCACAAGTCGACTTCTCTAGATTGATGTTGTTAAGGCTGTATACATTGACAGTTTTTGTTTTTCCAAAATTAAGTGTCGACCTATTGACCTCGACCTATCGACTTATCGACCTCTACCAAAGCAGATGTGTGTGGTATGGGAGTCCCAACAGTGACGTCATCTAGACCGACGCCATCTGGAATACTACGTCATCCACCCAGCCCAGCTGATTAGATGTAAACAAGAGGACTTCTCCGAGAACCTGCAATCAACTCTACGGTATTAGGTATTTCACTAACAATCAGTCTATAACGGGGGAGGCTTGTGACGACGTGAAAGCACACTTTTCCGGCTCTGATTGGTTTGACAGGGACTGTAAAATGAGTGAGGAACACGTGTTTCGTCTTGTCGAGTATATCAAATTTATATTTCTTCTTCAAGAAGTAAAGTTTAAGCAAGCTCAAAAGGAAAATTACCCCCAGTCAGACGAACTCCCAGATTATGCAGATAAGATGATACAGAGAACCCCATGCACACCTCTTGCTAGAACCATTGCACCGGTGGCAACAGCACCAATTAAGGTTCAGAAAGAAACTAGTACTAAACCTAAACAAAAACTGTCTGTAAAATTTGCAAGAAACAGAATCATAAGACTGAAGACTGTTACTATGCAAAACAAGACGATAATACTTATCAGCTTAACAAGGCCAAGAAAAGAACTTAAAAAATCAAAATTAAATTCAAAATCAAAAGTTAAATTCAAGTGCAGTAAGCAGGACATAAAATGCTGCAGAACCCAAAAGTGACCAGTGGTGTTTACTACATCAAACTAGATCACACCGTTCAGAGGATTGTGTAACTCTGCGTCAATACAGGCAGGACTACCAAGACCAAAGGCAGGATTATAATCCTGCGCAATCCACGGCGTAAAATTCAAAATCCGTCGGGGGAAGATTTGCGCCATGTCCAACACGACCAGGGATAAGATCACATATAACTAACAATGCTTCCATGACAGCTTCATTGATCGCTGCACTAAGTAAAGTGGAAGTATTGACAATACCAGTGGTACCAAGCTCTCTTTAGACATAGATACGGGAGCGTGTGCTAATGTTATCTCGTTAACGTCATTCACTGAATTGAATCGACGTTCTCCTGACAATAAATGGCAAATAAGACCTACTGATGTCGATCTCTCCGGAGTATCAGGCCAACATTTAGATATTATGGAAGTCATTACATTACCTACTGTATATGTTTTTGTGAATGTTTTTGTGATTCCAGTGAAACCTTTCTAGCAGAGTTTTATATAGTAAAGATTTTTCTCCACCAGCTGATGGATTATTAGGTCTTCAAACACTAAAACAAAATAATATAGATGTCCAACCTAGTCGACATACTATAACATTTAATAGCACTACATATCATTCTATGCAAAATTCACATCCAATGCTCAGCACAAATGTGAAAGTGATAACTAACTCAACAGGTACGAGGAAGGTTGTCCACGAGCCCAAACTTACTAAAGATTGGATCATAGTCCCTGCAGTCCTAACAGGTACTCAACATTTTCAGAATGAGGAAATAACCAGAGCTACTGTCCGGTTGCCAGATGTCAACACTGGTACTGACGTAGTCTGTCTTAGCGAAAGCACCAAGATTAAAGGTCTATCATTTGAGTCTACCTTGACCAGGTGGTTTAACAGATATCCTTGTTCTTAAAAGAACTAGCGGCCCCAAAGTCTTGAAAAAGGGATGTTGTATTTGTGATTTCCTGGTGTACCATACTAATGTTGTTGCACAACCTACTCAGTTGCCAATTGGTAGCGTTGCACCAACGCAAGAACAAACCAGGCAGGAGAAGTTGGATCAAATAACTCCACAGGTCAAGGTGACTGACCATCTCCAAGGCAAAAGGGAACTCCTAGAGTTACTAGCTGACTATCGTGACATAGTAGCATTACCTGGGGAACCGCTAGGTCAAACAAAATTAACCTCACATCACATATCTTTAAAACCAGACACTAACCCTGTCTACATACCAGCTTATAGATTACCTCATAGCCAACGGCCCATAGTTGAGGACATGGTTAAAGATATGATGGAACAGAAAGTAATCACACATTAGTCATCCCCTTGGAATTCTCCTCTTTTTCTAGTTCCAATGAAAGATGGAGGATGGCGACCTGTTATTGGCTTTCGACGAGTCAATGAAGCAACTATACCGGATAGGTACCTGATGCCTGTTCTGAGTGATTTGTTGCAATCCTTGGGAAAAGACAACGCAGTTTTTAGTAACCTCGATCTTCTTAGCGGGTATTGGCAAATTCCTCTTAACGAGAAATCCCGCGAGGTGACTGCATTCAGCACTCCCTTGGGACAATTTGAATTTTTAAGAATGCCATTCGGACTACGAAATGCGCCATTAACATTTCAACGAACGATTAATACACTGTTTGCAGGAATGATTGGCAATACAGTTTATTTCTATCTAGATTATTTGATTATTGTAAGCAAAGATGTATAGTAAACAGTCATCTTGTCAAATTACCTGAAGTGTTTGAAAAAATTCATAAAGCAGGTTTGAAAATTAAGCTCTCTAAATGTGAATTTCTCAAATCAATTCAATTTCAATTGTTTATTCCTTGATAGAGGAAGCGGGATCCTAGTGCTGTCACTAGGTACCCCTGTATAATGACACCAGAAGCATCTGGCAAGTGTGACAAGTATATACAGCATAAATATTATAAAGGGGCTTACTAAAGCCTAAGGAAGGAAGGACATTCCTTTAACACATAATCAATGTTATTTACAAAATATCTGGCCAGTATGGGGAGGATCATCGTGTCTCCGTCAGGGGGTCGTGGAGTGGTGGTCCAGCAGGCGTCACGGAAGCGTTGTGTGTGGGGACATCTTAGGAGGTAGTGGATAAGGGTGCTGCTGTCGGGTCTTCTGCATAATGCACAAGAACGTTGCTCAGGGGATGAGGGGATACCAATCTCTTTCTCAAATCTAAAGTTCAATCCCTTGGACACGTAGTTGATGGGAATGGCATCCATACTATGGACTGCAAGGTTAAAGCGGTCGACCGATTTCCCTGTCCTACAAATGTAGACAAAGTGCGTAGTTTCCTCGGACTTTCCGGCTACTATCGCTCATTCATTCACGGGTATGCTAAGTTAGCCGCCCCGCTGACAAAAAAGATGCAACATTTGTTTGGAACATTGAACAGGAAAACAACTTTAATGCATTAAAGGAAGCATTAACCAATGCACCAGTATTGGCTGATTACACTCAACCTTTCACCCTGTGCACCGACGCCTCTGGACAAGGGCTACGAGCTGTTCGCATGCAGCTAGACACGAGAGGGAAAAATAGAGTAATTGCTTATGCAAGCCGTAAACTTAATGATGCAGAAACACGCTATTCAGTAACGCATCTAGAGACGTAAGCTGTTGTCAGGTCATTAAAGAAATTCAGAGATGTGATATTTGGTTATCAAATAACAGTTTATACGGATCATGCAACAGTAACAGAGTTATTCCATTGAAAGAACCTCTCAGGCAGGGTGCGTGTTTTCCAACACCTACTCCACCCTTATCTTACATACTTCTCTTGTCTTAGTTCTTACTCTTACTCAATTCTTTTTACTTACTCTTACTCAGTTCTTTTTGGTACTCTTACTCAATTCTTATGGTAGCATGGTCATTCTTTTGATAGCATGGTCGAGGGTCTAGGCACATGGGTATGGTAATTCTGGTATCAAGTCACTTGGACGGAAATAAAGGTGAACTACTGTGGGAGAAATGAATGCACCTAAATTACTCTAAGAACAAGTTTATTAATATGAAATCAAAGGGAAAAAGAGATATTATTAACATAACTACCAGGCTCAGCTCCAGGGCTTATTGCAGACTCAGTACTTTCTTCTTTACTTATTTTCTTAGTTACTTATTTTCTTATTTGTACTCAACAGCAATTATTCAGATCTTACACTCTTACTGCACACAACCTTACTGGTGTTACATTACATTACAAAGCAGAACCAGTTCCTTGGCCCTACTCACAATACATAGTACATGGCACTCCTTGTAGATTACTTTACTTATCACACCTACTGGTGGTACGTGCCATTACAGTACAGATACAAGACTTTACTCCTAGTCCCAGGTGGACAACTGTACTTCTCACACATTACAAGGTATTTCACATCACTTACTGACTGTTGGTAGTGCATATCAGATGCACTCACAACATATACGTTAATACAGAACCCAGCAGATACATGGGTCCACTACCCAACATGGGATAATTATTTCCTGCTAATTATCCCTAACATACATATACAATTCACTCGGTGGACATTTAACTTCCAGGGTGCGTCCGAGGGTAGAACACTGAGATTCACGACCGTTGTTGTGGTCGGTGGTAGCCAGACACATGGCGAGTCGAGGGTCTGGCACCAAGAGGCAGTAGAGCACATTTATCAGGCCGCATCAGTGCCATCGTTTCATATATTGATTCCCTGCTGAGTAGCTACTACATCCGGGGCAGTTGTTGAATGACTCACGAGTCACAATGGGATTTGGAGAAACTGGAGAGCATGGCGTCAGGGGAGGGAAGCATGACAACACAAACAAAACAAATCTCTTGTCTGGGAACGACAGACGTATTTACGTTATATTACTTCTTACACTGGGTGAATGACAATTAAACTGTGAAAGCATGAGGACTGATGAACACGGATATTCACTACAATTGACTGAATCAAACTGAATGCTACACACAAACATAACTGGAGAAACGGGAGAGCATGGCGTCAGGGGAGGGACGCTCGCCCTGCCTCATCCCTGGGTATATATATCCCCGAGTTGCCAGCGATCGCTACTCACGCAATGACAGTAATCACAAACAAACTAACTGTTACTCATTCAAGGGTGACCCTCAGTTGACAAAGGTCTGGCGAATTACTTGAGTTGATTTACAGAGACTAATTCAAGATTGAGCTTCCCAGGAGAAAGTGGAATAACAACTCATCGACAACTGTCGTCTTCACAAAGGTGGGACAAGTGTAAGTGTCTATGGGGAAAACACATCTTCTTCTCAGGGGTTGCTAACCACTCATGTTTTGCGGTCCTGGAGTTTAATAAGAACCATTAGTTAAAACAGATTAGCAGTCAACGTGACCATGACAGCACGTTGGTACTTGGCCATTCAAGAATTCGAACCCGCCTTTAAGCACTTACCGGGACGAGCGAATTTGGTTGACGACGCACTGTCTAGACACATAGCTCCAGTTATACCAATACCCTTGTTCACTCCACAAAAATTCAGAGAGGAACAACAAGATCCGATGTGGTCTTAAGTAATTTATGCTCTCGAATTGGGTGATGAGGACGATCTACCAAAGTTACCTCTTCCGTTCAAACAATTTGAACTGCGACAAGACATACTGCACCGTACAACAAAAACAGTGCAGGATACTGTCACACAAATTGTCGTACCTAACAACCTACGAGACACGGTACTCAATCTGTACCACAATACACCTCAAGCAGGCCATCCAGGGCGTGACAAATGCCTTACAGAAATAAGAAAATCTTACTATTGGAGTACAATGAAAAGGGACATCGAGTGACCCATTGCCAATTGTTTATCTTGTGCTCAACACAAGGGAACTACGATGCAACCTGCTCCAATTCTCGAATACCCAGCGCCTGAACGCCCATTCGACACAGTCGCAATTGACTTATTGCAACTGCCAAAAAGCCATCAAGGCTCTACCTACATACTTGTGTGTGTTGATCACTTCTCCAGATTAGTGATTCTAGTCCCCTTGCAGAATAAATCCACAGAGACTGTGGCACACGCTTTAGTGATGCATCTCATATGTCCGTTCACTACACCAAAGGTTATTCTATCCGACAATGGATCAGAATTTAAGAATCAACTTCTTGCAACCATATGCCAACAATACGGCATTCAACAGAGCTTCACAGCAGCTTATCACCCACAATCGAATGGCCTAGTTGAGCTGACCAATTGCAAAATCCTAGAGATTCTCAGATGTATAGTAAAGCCAATGCAGGTAGCATGGGAGGATTGGTTACATTAAGTATCAGTGTCAATAAATGGGTCAATAAATAGCTTCACAGGCAAAGCACCCTACTATATCATATATGGGACCAATAAAAGATCACCCTGTAGCATACTTACAGGACCTACACAACCTGTATATAACATGGATGATTATGCAAAAAAGCAAATCAACGTCTTCACTGACATCCATGGAAAAGTGCGTAAAAAATTAGCAGCATTGCGCGCTGAAATTATTTACAAGCAACATAAACAGGCTGTCATGATAAGAGAACCTGATCTCTAAACTTTCGCCGACATTTTCAGGACCCTTCCTGATAATTGCCAAAGAGCACGGTAACAAATTCAAAATACTTAAACCAGATACACATATTACGGACGTAGTACACGTGGACAGATTAAAAAAGGTGAGCCCTGACTTGTTTCCCACCATCGTACACGACGTTCCTACACAAGCAGTAGACTCTACGTCTGCACATAATTAAAACCAAAACGTCCAAGACGTACCTACGCAGGTCGTAGACACTACAAATACACAAGCTGTATCCAATGAAGATCGTATGAAACAACGTTCTGCACGTACAGATTAAGCGTAGATAGATGCACATCTATATACTACAGGCTCAGTAATGTGAATGTCATATAACACAAGCTATTATTAATCTCCTTGACGCTTTGCAGATAGCCAAGAAAGATCTTTAATTAACCCCTATCTATGTTGTTATTCTTGTATATATATCCTATTGTTCTCTACTTCTAAGTTTAATGCATGATATGTGGGACTATTCCTAATAAAATGAACTGACAATTTTGACATTGGTTAAACAAACTGAACTTCTTCTAGTAGTGAATGACTAATCTTAGTAGCTACAGATGATCAGGAAATGCTGATACACTGTACTGTAGGTCTTCACATTGACACTAGCATATACTATTATGCTCAGCATACACATTCATCAATATCTTCACACCTAGTACTAGATCTGTGTCCATGCATACCTTCACAATGTTCAGTATTTTCATTTTTATTTTTCCTACACAGAACAGATTAATTTTGCTGTGTCAGGATAAGAAAAAGTTAAGGGTTTTTAGATGAGGCCAGACTATTATAAAGTTACTAGCCATTTCCCTAAAAAAAAAAGTTGCCAACCCATGAGCATTTAACCTTTCTACGTGAATTTGAATTCATGATTTATAAATACATAAAACCAATAGTCAATGTTCAGTAAACTCATTAGTTTTAATAAAAAAAAATATTAAAAAAAACTCTTATTTAAGTGAAACATTTTTGCATACTTAGCAACTATAATTCATTTTTATTGTCTTAACATTTGAAAACTCAGGCTTTGTGATACCAACCTTACCATTTGTGTTATCAGTGTACGAGTATTTTTGGTTCGTGCAGAAATACAATTTAGAAAGGTACTGTTGGCAAGTTTCATTGAATCTCAACCACCATTTACATAAAAATTGAAGATCTTAGCTTAGCTAAAGCACACATTCATTATAACAAGGTTAGGTACACATAGGGCTTATCTGCATGGATATTACACAGCGTGGAACACGGTGGGTGGTAGCCGAGCGATGTATTAGCCTCTGTCACATTAATATTATATAAATATGGGCTAGGACCAGGCCAGTCCTTTAGGAGGGGGCGAACAGGGGCGACCGTCCGGGGCCCCGCGCGAGTGGGGGCCCCGCGGGCCCCAGCACTAGACCCATTGACCTCGGACACATTACCTGTTGACTGGTTAATCTGACATGACGGCTTACGCCACCATCGCAACCGTTACCTTACCATCCATAGCGACAGTCCCATGGGGGTTGGTGGGGGTGGGTTCCTCTGATCGCATAATCTGACTCCATATATATTTTCTGAGGCCCCGCGGTGACTGAGTTGCCCCGGGCCCCGCACCCTCCTAGGGACGGCCCTGGCTAGGACATATATTCATTATATGCATTCGATCACCCAGACTATTGAGCATACAGCTACATAAGCATTTGTTCATTCACACCTTCTCGGGTGTACAGCCCATAAGTCTACAGACTCAACCCTCCGTGTGTGAGTAGGCTGTTTAGATAATGTCGGTGTTGAAGGTTCGGTTACTCTCCAACCATCAGACTCAAGAGAGGACATCACAGTTTCCCCAGTTCACAGCTAGACACGATACTCTAAAGTCGTGTCGTGAGACCAGCTCTCCAGGCTGTACCTCTCTCTAATTATATCAGCTAATTGCAAGCTAATAGCTAATGCTCATTAGCCTGTCAATACCAAATAATTGTACAGACATGACTATCCAATATAACTAGAAAATCACCACGTGTGTTTACATTAAACCAAGGAACAACAAGTGAAGAGAACATTACCTGTGTGTTTTGTTTGACTTACAAGCGAAGATAATTACAAGTACAACCCAGGACAGCTGTGACGATTTCGACTATAAACCAATCTACGACTGTATCAAAGGTGACACGCCGTGAGATTACCTGATATCTCACTCAGCTGCTTCAAAGGTACCAGCAACTAACATACACTCATTCAGGCAAGTGTTAACAAGTGAGATAGTTCGATATCATACCTACGATAGTTTGTCCTATGCTAAATATTTCCAAAGTCAAATAATCAGGTATAATATTTATTCTTTTGAATTAATTTATCCATCCATTATTTAACATGCACATTTATTATTGAAAACTTTTGTTATTATATTTTATTTAAATATTTCGTGTCATATATATATATATATATATATATATATATATATATATATATATATATATATATATATATATATATATATATATATATATATATATATATATATATATATATATTTATATTATTGTTACGTACTTATGTTCCTGATCTGGACACCCTACCAGGAACCGAGCGGTAACCGACCCCCACAGACTCGAACGTTTTGTTTACTTACATTTCACCTCATGTTTAGCCTATTGCTACTGCACTATTCAGTCTTACTCAGGTGTTCTACATCACTATAGGAGAGGAGTAGCAAACACAATGTTGGAATGCACAATATATTGCCAAGAAACACTAACAACCAGCAATAATCAAACATTAACAATCGCCACACTAATACAACAGTTACATAAATATAAAACAATACTCTAACAATCACCCTATTCCTACCATATAAATATATATAAACATTAGAAACTTACATTACATTCTAAGCCAGAGTAACACAATTTGCTATCAACCACAACCGGCTCCACTGACCACCAGCTCCACACCCTCGTCCGTCCCGAAATGCTCTGCCGTCCTCCCTGGTGCACCGCTTCATTACAACCCCGTTCGAGATCTGAACAACACAGATACGGAGCTCCGGAGAGCCTATCCATGAGCCAAAGCTATGAGCCATCCAATGTATCCCTAATCCATGACTCGAGGTCCGGAACATCGAGTCGGGAGATCGAGCAACGGGGATGGAGCAGTGGTCGTGCAGCAGTCAAACACGGGTCTATTATGGTCAGGTACCAGTCGTGTTCTCAAGCATATTCTATATGAAGCTTCGTAATATATATATATATATATATATATATATATATATATATATATATATATATATATATATATATATATATATAAAATCCAGGAGAGTCCACAAGTTCATTGCCCTTGAGAAACAGTAATATAACTAGTGCCATTTTTTACTGTACCATTTTTCCAAGTATCCTAACTTATAGTCTAAGAAAATAAACTTTAAAATCGAAATATTGCCACAGTGTAATAAGTATCTACGGATAAACCTACTACAGTATTTAAGAAACATGAAAAACTAGAATAATAAAAATGAACAGAAAATGAAGGATGGAGAACAAATAAACAAGTGTAATGAGACAAAACTCACAAGAAGAAGATTACATATAGGTAGAATATTGATAGTATAAGAGTATAAAGAGAGGAAGACTTTGGTAGCGTGGCCGTGATAGTTATTTACACTGTCAGTACACTTATCGCATCTTATACGTCAATACACTTCTATTACGTCTTAAGGGCGACTTCTCAAACACCGCTTCGTTACAACTCTTTATTAATTACGAACATGACATGGACACATTAATAACACCTTCTATTGAAGTTACTAGGACATTATGTTTACGTTACTAGGACATCATATTACGTTACTAGACACTGATTCTCGGACACGAACATGAAATGAATACACTTCCCACGTAAGTAACTCATCCCATGGAAAGCTCTGACAAACACTCACGTGACCTAGGGGAGGCCTAGCAGGTGGTCCTGGGTTGTCTCTATGGGAGACTGCTTAGCTGGGCGCCGGAGGGAAGTCTCGGTCCTGACCGGAGGCGGCTGCCTCCGGTCCTCTCTGCCTCCTCTCGAGCGGGCCTGGTGGTGTAGTAGCTGGCCACCTTGTTACAAGACAACTACTTCTCTGCGAATCCTGGAGGGAGGACCAGGACGTCCTATATATTGGGAAGCGAGCCGTCAGGTTCAGCTGGCCTGGGGGGCGGCGAAGGGTCTCCTTACATTTTGACCCCGCAAATGTGCGGTCAGGCCTGGACTTTTTCAGAACTATCTGGGAAAGTCATCAGGTGGGGCCATGTGTATATTGGGAGAGCAACCGTGAGAGTTCCCCTACACTTGACTTCCCAAACGTCGTGTCAGACTGGAGTTTCTGAGATGTAAGGAGAAGTCGTCAGGTGGGGCCGTGTAACACGAGAGGCCTTGAGTTGGGCTCCAAGGGTTACAAGTGACCTGGCTAATTGTGAGGTCAGGTCCGGCCTTTGTTCAGAGAGTAGGTTATTGTATATCGGAAGAGGGTCAGCTGGTGCCTTCTTACATGTTTTGTTGGGGCCACATGTCACATGGGAGGGGAGCTAGGCTGATTTACCATCCTTGGTCAACCGCAGAGTTACCCTATACTTTTGCCCTCGGCTAATGTCCGGTCAGACTGGAGTTTCTGAGATGTAAGCTGTGGTCTGACAACCCCTCACTACACAAGGGAGAAACGAAGAATGAAGGGAGATAATGAAAATAATGAATAAGTTAAATACAGGAAGAAAACGAAGACGAAGAAGTAAAGGGCAAAACAAAGCATGAAAATAAGGACTAAAAAAGTGACAAAAATTGAATAGAGAGAGAGAGAGAGAGAGAGAGAGATGGTGAAGGGACACAAAAAACGAGGATATTAATGCCTAGAAGACCAAGAAGAAAATAATAGGAAGAAAAATTTATAGACAGCTGGACAGACGCACAGGAAGACAGATGGAGATAGAGCCTTATCTTCTGTTACTGTCTGTCGGTTCTTATCTTATTTCTTCCTCTTTTATCATTATTATCCTTGTTCTTTAGAGTCAGAATAAGACAAAGACATACAAAAACAGACAATGAAAGATAATTAATCAGACACACTGAAAAAACAATCAGAGTGAAACATTAAAGATAGACTAAAAAATCAAAGTGTAGAAAAGCTGGAGGGAACTAAGAGTCTCAGAGAGGGACCAGCTGGAGGGAACTAAGAGTCACAGGGAGGGACCAGCTGGAGGGAACTAAGAATCTCAGGGAGGGACCAGCTGGAGGGAACTAAGAGTCTCAGGGAGGGACCAGCTGGAGGGAACTAAGAGTCTCAGGGAGGGACCAGCTGGAGGGAACTAAGAGCCTCAGGGAGGGACCAGCTGGATGGAACTAAGAGTCTCAGAGAGGGACCAGCTGGAGGGAACTAAGATTCTCAGAGAGGGACCAGCTGGATGGAACTAAGAGTCTCAGAGAGGGACCAGCTGGATGGAACTAAGAGTCTCAGAGAGGGACCAGCTGGAGGGAACTAAGAGTCTCAGAGAGGGACCAGCTGGATGGAACTAAGAGTCTCAGAGAGGGACCAGCTGGATGGAACTAAGAGTCTCAGAGAGGGACCAGCTGGATGGAACTAAGAGTCTCAGAGAGGGACCAGCTGGAGGGAACTAAGAGTCTCAGAGAGGGACCAGCTGGAGGGAACTAAGAGGGAGTGTTGAGGTTATCAGTGTTATGTCTGGGCAACATTTTAAACTCCTCCTCCTCGTTGATAATGTCTTGGGTGACTGTGTAGGTGGGGCGACCCTTCACACTCTCCCACACACGCTTGTAGGCTCTGGCACATGCCGGACTCACCACCCCCTCTCTCACATCCTCAGGGCTGTTAGGACCTGCCAGGATTAACGAAGCTGTTATCTAATTTATCATTATTTATGAATCATCATTAGTCAATATCTAAGTTTCAGGATAATTTTACTTGAATAAAATCTGACTCTAATGTTTACAATCAATGTAGAATTACCAGACAAAATCTATAGAGTTATATCAACAAGAACTTGCACAGATTAGCTTTATGCTAAAAAATAATTACTTTTACAGTACATGTTTGAATATTGGGTGGTAATTCTTCCAGGACAAAGACAAAATATACAAATGCCACTTTTCATGTAAAGTAAGTGAGAAGCTGCAAGATACCGAGAGGAAAAAATGTTCTCACCTGTCAACAGAGAGACGAGAGAGCTGATTATAAATGTCAGCGCCGCAGCAATTATGCCCGTGTAGCAGTAGGAGATCTCGTAGATAGTGTTAGATTGAGTTCTGTGGATGAAATGTGCATTATAATGAATCCATCTTTCAAATATAATACTTAGTGTCATTTGTTAAGGCGGCATTACAAACTAGCAATTTTTCAAACCGGCAAGTAAATGCAATAATAGATCAGGAGATTCCAGATATTGTTCCTGATTGTATTTTTACGAAATCTCTTAGACACTTTTACGTAGAGGCCCGTGACGTCACATATATGACATCACGCCACCGCTGAATTACCAGCGACATCCGAAACTTATAGCTCTTTATCTACTGTGTTCCATACCACCACCTCCCAATACTACCACCACTTACCTGCTACTACTACCACCACTTCCGGCTACTACTACCACCACTTTCAGTAACTAACATCTTCACGACAACAACTTCCTGTTACTACTACCACCACTTCCTGTTACTACTACCACCACTTCCTGTTACTAACACCTTCACTACCATCACTTACCTGCTACTACTACCACCACTTCCGGCTACTACTACCACCACTTTCAGTAACTAACACCTTCACTACAACCACTTCCTGTTACTACTACCACCACTTACTTGCTACTACTACCACCACTTCCTGTTACTACTACCACCACTTCCTGTTACTAACACCTTCACTACAACCACTTCCTGTTACTACTACCACCACTTACCTGCTACTACTACCACCACTTCCTGTTACTACTACCACCACTTCCGGCTACTACTACCACCACTTTCAGTAACTCACACCTTCACTACAACCACTTCCTGTTACTACTACTACCACTTCCTGTTACTACTACCACCATTTCCTGTTACTAACACCTTCACTACAACCACTTCCTGTTACTACTACCACCACTTCCTGTTACTAACACCTTCACTACAACCACTTCCTGCTACTACTACCACCACTTCCGGCTACTAACACCATCACTACAACCACTTCCTGATACTACCACTTCCTATTTTCTACTGCTTCCATATTACTAACTTTCATCACTACAACCACTTGCTACTACTACTACCACTTCCCTGTTACTACTACCACCACTTCCGGCTACTAACACCATCACTACAACCACTTCCTGTTACTAGCACCATCACTACCACCACTTCCTGTTACTACTACCACCACTTCCTGTTACTACTACCACCACTTCCGGCTACTACTACCACCACTTCCGGCTACTACTATCACCACTTCCGGCTACTACTACCACCACTTCCTGTTACTAACACCTTCACTACAACCACTTCCTGTTACAACTACCACCACTTCCTATTACTACTACCACCACTTCCTGTTACTACTACCACCACTTCCTGTTACTACTACCACCACTTTTAGTTACTAACACCATCACTACAACCACTTCCTGTTACTACTACCACCACTTCCGACTACTACTACCACCACTTCCTGTTACTAACACCTTCACTACAACCACTTCCTGTTACTACTACCACCACTTCCTGTTACTACTACCACCACTTTCTGTTACTACTACCACCACTTCCTGCTACTACTACCACCACTTCCTGTTATTACTACCACCACTTCCTGTTACTACTACCACCACTTCCTGTTATTAACACCTTCACTACCTGCTTCATAACTGCTCTCTACCACTTCATAACGCTACTACCACATATAACGCTACTACCACCGCTTACCCTGTTACTCTACCCCACTTTATATTTGCCTAGCTTTATGCTACCACCACTTCCTGCTGCTACTACCACCACTTCCTGTTACTAACACCATCACTGCCACCACTTCCTGCTGCTACTCACCACCACTTCCTGTTACTACTACCACCACTTCTTGCTACTACTACCACCACTTCTGTTACTAGCACCTTCCACTACCACCACTTCTGCTTTGCTACCACCACTTCCTGGCTTACCCCAACACCATCACTACCACCACTTCCTGTTGCTACCACCACCACTTCCTGTTACTACTACCACACTTCTTTGCTACTACTACCACCACTTCCTATTACTAGCACCTTCACTACCACCACTTCCTGCCTACTACCACCACTTCCTGTTACTAACACCATCACTACCACCACTTCCTGCTGCTACTACCACCACTTCCTGTTACTAACACCATCACTACCACCACTTCCTGTTGCTACTACCACCACTTCCTGTTACTACTACCACCACTTCCTGTTACTAGCACCATCACTACCACCACTTCCTGTTACTAGCACCATCACTACCACCACTTCCTGCTGCTTCTACCACCACTTCCTGTTGCTAGCACCTTCACTACCACCACTTCCTGTTACTAGTGTAATGACCACGGTCTTACACGTCAGTTAGCGCCAAAAATCAAATGATTCATATTACGCTCAATAGCCCACAAAACATGTAACTCGGCTTTCGTTTGAGTCCTCCATCTGAGGAGTCCGTTTTCTCATCACTTCAAGACACCTCAGTCCTCCGTTATCCCATTTTCTCTGACTTACTGAAACCAACCTCTCTATAAAATGAATTTGAGTGTGAGAGAGAACACCCTTGTTTTGAGTCAACTTAGATATGTCTGTTTACAGTTGGAACATTCAAGATCCATTGTGAGTGGGGTAGAATGCTTCAACTGTCCTTATCGTTAGTAGAACGTGTCAAGTAAGTGAGTGTCGAGTTTGCCAGCTAGAGTGGCGTATTTTATGTCGTCCGTGGGGGTATCCATGAGTTTCTGATCGCGCCTGAAGTTATATCATTTTGTTGCCCCGACATCAGAGAATCTGATGTTTATAGTTTAATTAGTGTCAGTTGTCTATTTGAGAAAGTCATTAATCTCCTGAACTATTCTGTCAACTGGTATAATCTCCACGATCTAGCGCCTCCCCGTGAATAGCCCCTTGTTCGCCTCAGGCCTGAGCTTGCAGAATTAATGTTATCGACGTGTATATTCCACCTTTTCCTGGCAAGCTCAACCTCTGATTAGATTATATGAATAGACATAGGAAATTACCCTGATCAAGAACACCGGAGTTCATAACTAAGTCTACAGTGATCCAAAATGATAGAGAAGTTATGTTGTTGGTAAGATCGACCCTTCTGGTATGAATATGGAGGCCCAAGCTGCCCCGCAGGTGCACGTATATACCTCTACACGAGGGAGAATCACGCATTCGTGACTTCCTCAACGTCTCTCCAGGTATGTTAACGTGTGTTCCCGCCGCCTATTAATTCAGTTTAACTTAGTCAATTTTGGTGAATATCAGTGCTCATGTGTTAACATAGTGAATTCTGTGCCAATTAAGTCGAGTAACGTAGAGATTTAGATATTGTCTGAACCGTTGCCAGGCTTATGTTTTGTATAGTTGAAGTTAGACCTTTAGGCATTCGTGACTTCCTCAACGTCTCTCCAGTGTGTTGAGCTGAATACTCATCGGCTAACGTGGGGCGGTAACCGGGTTGGACGATGCCGTAATTCGACAGGACTGAACTGGGAAGTCCGTTTCCTGCAAATCAGGCGCCCACTCCCGGAGCGTGTGTCGGTCTACAACCGACCCCTAACAGCGATCTTCATTTGTTGTAGAGACCAGCGTTACCCTGGGGCACTCCTCACAGTTACATAGGCCTAAGTATTATAGTACCTTGTTTGGGGAATAACTAGCAGAAATATAGTATCCCAGGTTAAGTATTGAACCACTGAATGAGAGTTAAAAGTGCCATGTCGTTCCTTGTGAATTAACAGGAGGTATTGTATGTTGCGATAATTGTGGAGTTGTTCAGTGTGTTATGTATTCATTGGTAGTGACCATGAAATGATAATCTGAGAGTATAATGATATAACCAAGAAGTGAAGAGTTAATTTGCTACTTGGTAAGGCAAGACCTGAGGGTCCAGTGATATCTGGTGTATACCCAGTACTGACTATCAGTGGCAGAGTGACAATACCACAATTGTCGATTGAAGTAATAAGAATTTGGAGGTATTTAATGAGGTAATAAGTTCTTGAAGTGTTTGATGACTTAAGAAATAAAGTGCAGTTCTGCTTTGTCTGAGTGAATCTAAGATGCATCTTATCCAATCACTGTGTTAATAAATATTGAATTAGTAATCTACGTCTACGAGTATCACCACTCTATCCTTTCCCACATTGGTTCTCAGAAAATAACTAACTCACGTGCCTAGAAGCTCGCTACCTAACAGTTAACTAAGAGGTGTTATATTCTAGAAAAATCCTGGGTGGTGGCAGTTCTACCGGTGTAAGTATAATAAGTGTGGTAATAAGAAAGACATGGTTTCCCAGGTTAATCCATGGTTTAGAATATAACTAGAACAAAATATATGGAAGAGATCATAATATATGAAAGGAAATTTAAAGAAAGAACATTGACTTGGAAAACATAAGCAGAGAAGTATAAGAGTTACTTATATAAGAATATATAAGAATATAAGGTATATAGAGATAAAGAACATGTAAGAATATAAGCAAGAATATATAAAGTAAGTATGTGTGTAAAGAACTGAAGAAGGATAAGTATATAAAACAGGGTACTCATTGGAGGAATGCTACACAGAACAAATAAGTATATGAGTAAATAGAATACTAACAGAAAACAGTAGCTGGATGGTAAATTATTGAAAAGAGAAAACTCGGCCCGTTACAAGGGCAAAGCTGTTCTTTCCAGGATAACAGTCCCGTCCCCATCTGTCAGGCTGTAGAAGCGTGGTTTAGACCAAAGTCTAATTATACCAAGTGAACCCAGTGGCCGGCAGCCCGAGGGTGGTCCCGGGTGGGAGCTCAGTTACCAGCTCAACTTGAGCTGGTCCAGCTGGCTTCCGTGGTGCGAAGGTCTAAGACAATGCCTGATAAATGCTCCGTATTTGGATGCATATCAAATTACAAACTACATGATAAAGTTTGAGATTTCATCGATTTCCAAAGGATGAAAAACAGAGAAAAGGGTGGATTTTATTGTGCATGCAGCTAATATATAGGGTGCAGCATAATCATAAGAGTCTAAATAATAATAATGAGAGGAAGAAGAGGATTAATAATATTAATAATATTAATAATAATAGATTCTTAATAATAAGAATAGGAATGTCGTAAAAAATAATGATAATATGAAACTCAAGTGGCTAACTGAAAGATAGTGCCAGGGGATGAGAAAATCAGGATATATGGCAAGAATATCTTCTTACATCATCTTACCTGGGATCCACTCCACGCCAATAATGTCATACCCACTCCCAAGTGCGTGAGTAGACTTAATTAACACACCGAAAAACATTATTGCAACACCACACAAACCTCCGTCGAGCATGTGTGAGCAGCCATGACATGAAACATGCCTTAGCAGGATGGCCTTCGTCACCACGCTAGAGGCCGGGGATGCCTACACTAATTAATAATACTGTATATCAAAATATAATTCAATGTATATATATCCAACTAATGAATGATTCAGAAAAGATGAGATGTATCAAGTCCTTCATGAGCTGTGGCAACCATGTATGCACAACTCTGCAGGCTGCTCCCTCAAGTTTTAATATCAGGTCGTTTATTTTCATATAATTTCATAATAATTGCATGTCTTTTGGCCCCATAGGTCTCCAGTAGTGTTTGACCATACGTAATGTTATGACGTGAATGATGGTTAAGGTAAGATTACTTGACAAGGTTGATATACTGTAATAAGCAAGCACATGACTATATACGTATACTGTACTATGGGTATCCCTGTTGTAACGACCACGGTCTTACACGACAGTTAGCGCCAAAATCAAATGATTCATATTACGCTCAATAGGCCACAAAACATGTAACTCTGCTTTCGTTTGAGTCCTCCATCTAAGGAGTCGTTTTCTCATCACTTCAAGACACCTCAGTCCTCCGTTATCCCATTTTCTCTGACTTACTGAAACCAACCTCTCTATAAAATGAATTTGAGTGTGAGAGAGAACACCCTTGTTTTGAGTCAACTTAGATATGTCTGTTTACAGTTGGAACATTCAAGATCCATTGTAAGTGGTGTTGAACGCTTCAACTGTCCTTATTGTTAATAAGACGTGTCAAGTAAGTGAGTGTTGAGTCTGCCAGGACAAACGATACCCATCGGTTTCGTTCCCTAAGAATACCCATGAGTTTCTGATCGCTACTGAAGTTATGTTATTTTGTCGCCCCGACATCAGAGAATCTGATGTTTGTAGTTTAGTTAGAGTCAGTTGTCTATTTAAGAAAGTCATTAATTTCCTGAATTATTCTGTCAACCAGTATTATCTCCAAGATCTAACGTCTCCCTGTGAATAGGTCCTTGTTCGCCTCAGGCCTATGCTCGCAGAATTGATGTTATCAACGTATATTTTCCACCTTTTCCTGGCAAGCTCAACCTCTGATTAGATTATATGAATAGACATAGGAAATTACCCTGATCAGGAACACCGGAGTTCATAATTAAGTATACGGTGATCCAAAATGGTAGAGAAGGTATGTTGTTGGTAAGATTGACCTTTCTGGCATGAATATGGAGGCCCAAGCTGCCCCGCTGGTGCACGTATATACCTCTACACGAGGGAGAATCACGCATTCGTGACTCTTTCTCAACGTATCTCCAGGTATGTTAACGTGTGTTCCCCGCCGCCCAGGGCCGGTGCAAGATGATTTGGCGCCCTAGGCAAGCCTTGATGTGCGCCCCCTTGAAAGTTTTGATAAGCTAATGTAAGTACAGTAACCCATGACTACATTGTTTTCATCTTGTGGCTTTATTACTTCACCCATGCAAATAACCAATTATTGTTATTACATTAAGTCAATAAATCCTTGACGTAAACTTCAGAGGTTAGGTAACCTTGCCTCATCCCGACAAAGACAGGGAAGGGGCGACTCAGCCGCCCTGGCAGTAAGTGGCAGTAAGGGAGGGGAGGGGATGGTGGGGTTGGGAGAAGGGTTCCTCAGATGTCAGCCTTCAGGTCACTGCTCGACAGTTCTCCAGGCCGCCAAAGATAAGGACCCGGGTTAGTCCTCAGAGTTAACGATCTTCACAGTCTATTTACCGACTCCTACCCTCTCTCCTCGACCCCCTAACATCCTGCTCCGACCCTCCACGGCTCCACCACAGTGTCCACCACAGTTTTCCCTTCATTTTTAATTTTATCCAAGTTTGCCCTGAATTTGTGGCGCCCCCAGATGTTGGCGCCCTAGGCGATCGCCTAGTTCGCCTAGTGGGTAGCGCCGGCCCTGCCGCCGCCTATTAATTCAGTTTAACTTAGTCAATATTGTGAATTTCAGTGTTCATGTGTTAACATAGTAACTTCTGTGCCAATTAAGTTGAGTAACGTAGAGATTTAGACATCGGCTGGACCGTTGCCAGACGTATGTTTTGTATAGTTGAAGTTAATTATTGACGCATTCGTGACTCTTCCTCAACGTATCTCCAGTGTGTTGAGCTGAATACTCATCGGCTACTGTGGGTCAGTAGCCGAGTTGGACGATGCCGTTAATTCGACAGGATTAAACTGGGAAGTCCTTTTCCTGCAACTTAGGCGACAGCTCCCTTGGCGTGTGTCGGTCTACAACCGACCCCCTGACAGCGATCTTCATTTGTTATGGAGACACTTGGGATATATACCCTGAGGCACTCCTCACAGTTACACGGGCTTAAGTATTATTGTATCTTGATTGAGGGATTAACTAACAGAAAAGAATAGCTGGATGGTAAATTATTGAAAAGAGAAAACTCGGCCCGTAACAGTTGGTACTGGTCCACTAAGTCAGTTAAGATAAGGTCAAGGGTATTTTGACCGTGTGTGGGGAAGTTCACAACTTGTGATAGTGATAGCTGTTCCTGGATATCAGTGGTGTCAATTTCATTATAATCCCCACATAATACTAACTTGGCACATGGGTACCTAACTCTGAGGTGGTCTGAGGTGGTAATGAGTTGATTGATAAGAGTGTCTCTGGTGGGTGAGTGAGGCGGATGGTATACCACACAGATTATGATGGAAGCAGTGTGGCGCGGGTGGGCCAGTGGCACAGCACGTACCCATAATGCTTCCACATCTGCTGGGACTTGAACATCCAGGCGTGACGGGCGTAGGTCATCTTGACAGAAGAGGGCAACGCCCCCTCCGCGTCTATGTGAACGAAGGTGATGAAAAAGTTGATATCCCTCAATATGACACGTTTCAGGCACAATTTGCCAAGCCTCACATATGGCAACGACGCTCGCGGCGGCTGACCTGACTGTAGTTGCCAGCTCGTCAAACTTGTTAGCTAGGGAAGTGACGTTGGATAGCAGTAGAGACGGGAGATCATACCATATCCGTGGAACTTCAGTGTAGTGGTGCGGTCTGTCAGGGGTGGGTTTCTTCGGTTTCCTAGTGGAGGTTACGGTCCTAATGGGCTTATGTGTATGACGGCCATGTCTACGGCCACGCGCGTGGAATATGTTCAGTGACTTGAGTCACGCGATAACACTGCCATCAGGATAACCGTTCCCACGCTTCAGATGGTACAGAGTGCGTCGGGAGTAAGTGATTGGTGGCCATCTGTTGATATCTGTTGTGGGTGGACGGAAGTGTTTGTCTCCGGTGGCCATAAAGTCACTGATGGCACTTTGAGGGCCACTGATACTGGTAGACATCTGTTAATATTTGTCAGTCGTAAAGACTACCGAGACTACCGATGTACACGCCATCACAATCACACTAAAAGGTATATCCCTCAATATTGTCAATGCCTATGGCTTGGCACTTGACATTATTAGGGACCTGCCACGCTTTGCCATAAACAGATAAATTGTACCGGGATATTTCCCCCCACACACTCATCATTCTGTCACTTTATGTAACTTGCTGACAAAACTCATGACCCTTCAGGCTTTTACGCCCTAATGCATTATCATAAAAGGCAAGCATGAACTCTGCTTGCTTCCCAGATGGGCACTATAAACGCTTCTGCGCTTCACCTTGCACAGGATGTAAGGGGGTGCCCAATAAACTAGTCCCATCCGGGGCAATCTAATCTGACTCTGACCTATATGTACTGTCAATGAATATGATGTACTCTTTGTGTACAAACCTCTGTCCTGCGTGGCAGTGAACAGTGACATTACCCACATGAATATGATCTATGTATATATATATATATATATATATATATATATATATATATATATATATATATATATATAAATATATATATATATATCGGTTCTATAAAAAGATTTCTTAGTAATGTTCAGGCATTTGTGTATGAAAGATCCCAAGCCCACTCATGACCATAAGAATCTCTTAGTATTACCATTTCACAAAAAATTCTCTCAAATTCCTTTACAACTAAAAACCTGGAACATCAATGTGGCATTTAAAAACTCATACACTGTTAAACAAATGTTAATCAAGAACTCCCCCAACAATACAAGTGGCTGCATTTATAAGGTTCCTTGCAAGGAATGTAATATGTTTTACTTAGGCCAGACAGGTAAAGATCTTGTAACTAGACTTAAACAACATAAATATAGTGTGAGGACAGGCCAGGAGTCCAATGCTCTGTTTGTTCATTTGAGGGATAATAAGCATTGCATTGACTGGGATAATGCCTCCTCAATATAACCTTGTAATTCAATTGACAGTAGTGTTAACGCTCATAGGAGCGTTATTAGTTTGTTGCTGGAGAAATAAACCCTCAACGTTGACGCGTACCATATAATTCGGTCAAAACCTGTCAAAGAACAATTCTCATATAACAAAGGCTGTTATCTCAAGACACATAGTATGAATAATACAATCAATATACAGTAGATAGCCTGTTAACATCTTAAATATAACTCACATGTTATAACTGTTGATACAGGAGACAATTTGTATAATATGATCAAATTTCAGTACATCAATATACTTATTAAACTTAGTTAGAGTTTCTTAGCAGATTCTAATACTTCACGATCACTCACATTTTAGGGTCTAGTGGTCTGAACCAATGTGTTGTCTGTCCTGTACAAATCGGTAGACTACCCTCGAGGGCAATCGCAGCCCAGAGGCGAGGGCCATCTGTTTCGCATTGAAACACCTCAGCAAATTCGTCAGCAAATTCGTTGTCAACACTATATCTCTTATCTCTCTCTCTCTCTCTCTCTCTCTCTCTCTCTCTCTCTCTCTCTCTCTCGCCTAGTTTATCGTATTCTGGTTATCCCTCTCTTTCTCTCTCTCTTCTAGTTTATCTTACTGTGGTGGTAACACTCCCCCTGTCGGGCTTCGCACGGAATCACGGCATATTATTAGATTCACTCTCCGACCCCTTCCAACAGGCAGAGTTTCGTCACTGGGCGTATTAACACTGAGTCCTTTGTCTTCACTTTAACACTTCGCACCAGGCCATCTTTGCTCGGTAGAGCCTCCAGTACTCTCCCTAGCATCCACTGACTCCTGGGAAGGGGTTGTCCAGAGATGATCACGATATCTCCAGCCTGGAGATTACGGTGAGTTTTGAAGAACCTTTGTCGCTGACGTAATGTTGGGAGATATTCTTTTACCCACCTTTCCAAAATTGGTATACTTCCATCTTCGTTGGTACCCTTCTGTCATGGACCGATCGCCTCTGGTGGATAGTGTCTCCGGGTTCATCCATAGTATGTGAAGCGGCGTTAGTGCTTCGAGATGCTTTGGGTAGTCAGACACTGGGGTGATGGGCCTTCAGTTGATAATCTCTTCTACAGCGCAGAACACAGTGCTGAGGCGTTCATCGTCTAGTGTCTGGGTGCCCACCACTCCCTGGAGGACCTTCCTTACAGTGCGGATTTGTTGCTCCCACACTCCTCCCATGTGAGAGGCTGTCGGGGGGTTGAACTGCCATTCTATTTGTTTCTGTAGAAGGGCATTCCCGACCTTGTCACTGTTGTTCCAGCCGTTCACTGCCTCTTGTAACTCTCGGCTAGCTCCAATCATGTTGGTTCACCTGTCAGACCGAACACGCTTGGGAGGTCCCCTGCGGGAGGTGCATCTTGTCAGGGCTTTGGGGAACGAGTCGGTGTCTAGTGAGGTGAGGACTTCTAGGTGTATGGCTCTGGTGGTCATGCAGGTGAATAAGCATCCCCATCTCTTCGCCCGGGCTGGTCCTTGTTTAACCAAAAAAAAAAAGGGGCTGAAGCAATCAATGCCAGTGGAGGTGAACGGCTGGCCTCCTGGGCACACTCGATCTCATGGCAGGTCGGCTTGGCGTTGATGGGTAGGCCTCCAGCTGCTTCTTCGGCAAGTCACACACGTCCGTATTGTGCGGTCGAGTAATTTGCTGCACTTAGGTATGCACTACGTCTCACGTATTATGGCAAGAGTGTGTTCTCGTCCTGAGTGTCCAGCTCTAGTTGAGTGTACCTCTCTCCCGATGAGCCCCGTGATCCTGTTGTCCCTTGGCAATAGTATGGGATTCTCCTGGTCTGGGTGGAGAGCGGCGTGTTTCAGTCGGCCACCTACTCTGATTAGACCGTCCGTGTCTAGATGAGGTTCCAGCCGCCTTATGTCGCTATCTCTCACGGGTTGTCCCTGTTGTAACATTCCTAGTTCTCGAGGGAATCCTTTCCTTTGCATCAATCTTAAGACGGCTAATTTCGCCAGTTCCAATTTGTTGACCTGGAGCCGATTTTCTCAGTGATGTTTGTTCTTTTGCTTCCCAAGCCGCCATTCTATAAACCTTCTAATCCACGCTACGCTCTTCAGAAGTCGATGCCACGATGAGTACCTGGCCCAAAGCTAATCGAGGGTACCCCCCCCTGGTCAACGTTCGTCGTCAGCACCGTGGTTTCCTTCTGGGTCTCCGTCTCTGAGGTCTGGAATCCTCAATGGACTCTTTGTCCAACTGTCTTCTTCCAACAAGAGGAAAGCAGGTTCTCGAATCCACCTGCCCTTCTCATTGAGCTCTGCTCTATGTAATCCACGACTAGCGTCGTCGGCCGGGTTCAGTGCCGACGTCACGTGGCGCCATTGTTCTACCTTGGAGTCCTCGTTTATCATTGCCACTCGATTGGTCACGAAGGAATGGAAGCGTCATTCGGTATTTCGTATGTATTGAAGGACTGCAGTACTGTCTGTCCGGAACACTGTTCTGTCCATTTGTAATTCAAGTTCTCGTTGTAGTCGTTTGCCTGCCTTGGCAGCCAGTACTGTCGCGCAGAGCTCGAGTCGAGGTATGGTCTGCTGTTTCAGAGGGGCTAGCTTGGCCTTGCCACACACAAAGAAGATTCGTTATTCAACCCAATACCTCGTCTACACTCATATATATATATATATATATATATATATATATATATATATATATATATATATGTGTGTGTGTGTGTGTGTGTGTGTGTGTGTGTGTGTGTGTAATTTTGGCTCTTGTGACGCTCGGAGCGATGAGTCCCAGTGGGTCATATATGGGGCTGACCATACTCAGAAGGTTTCGTTTCATCTCTAGTTTCTTAGGGATCTGGACCCGGACCTCAAGTTCGTCCTTTTCCAGGTGCCACAAGATTCCCAACGCTCGTTCAGTGGGGAGCCTGTCGTCTTTCAAATGACTTCCTTTATTCCCATGGCTTTCTCTGTCTGTGGAATTGCTTTGAGGACTTCCCTGTGATTACAGACCCCCTTCGTAAGCCCGAATCCGCCCTTCCTTTTCAGCTGTCTCAGTCAATGGGTAATTATCGTTGCCTTCCCCGGCGAATCTATTGAGAGAAGCAGATCGTCAATGCAGAAGTTACAATTCGCTTTCTTGATGTCGTCATGGAGACTTTCCCTGCAATCTTGGAATGTTCGTTGTAACGCATATCCGGCGCATGACGGGCTACACATACCTTCAAAGAGATGTACTGTCGTTTAGTAAGTGGCGGGGCCCCTGGCGGGCTGGTCGTCCGTCCACCATAAGAATCGTAAGGCGTCTCGATGTTCGATACTACTCGCACTTAATGGAACATTACCTCGATATCAGCCGGGAGTGCCACCTTTCCTTGTCTGAATCTGATGAGGACTCCCATCAAATTTGTTGTTAAGGTCTGGCCCTTGCATCACCTGGCTGTTCAATGACATCAACTCACATTTGGCTGTACAATCAAAACTATTTTCACCTTTTCTGGCTTGTTGGGATTCAACACTGGGTGGTGTGAGAGATACCAGGTCTTCCCGGGTGTAACACTGAGTTCTTGATGTGGCATGTCCCTCGTCGACTAGATGTCTCATCTCTTCTTGATACCTCTGAGAGAGCCCTGGGTTCTTTAGGAGGCATTTTCGGACCCGCCAATCGCTGTTCAGCAAGCTTCTTATTGTCTGAGAGTTCCAGTTCTTCCTGGTGAAACAACAATAACCTTGGGGATAGTGATGGATTGGCTCTTTCTTTCTCCTACGCTAACCACTTTTACACTGATCTCTTCGGCGTTTACACTACTTCTTTCTTTCATGATTGTGCCAATGGAGAGGGAAAAACTGGCATTCCCTCTGTTTGCAGCCTTGGTACTGCTCGTCAGAGACTCCCGTTAAGTGTAGAAGCCTCGAGTGTACTCCAGAGCAGCCATCTATACCACACACCATCTCCTGGCTGCACTCCGTTATCCGTTGATTATGACCCAGGCTGGCGAAGTAGCGACATTCTTCCCCTACGAGGGAAGTTTGCTTCCCTGTGGACATGCTGAGGAATGTCCGACACATCTGAAGGTGATCTCCGTGGCATAACGAGTAGCGTTCATCGTCCGTTTCTCTGGTTGTCTTCATTCTTGATGTCACCAGACCCACAAGTTTCTTCCTCGACAAGGACTGGCATGAGGATGAGTCTGCATATATTCAGCTTGGTTCCTCCGGTCCTTGTCAACCATATCCAAAGTGAATTCCAACATCCACTCGATCCCACTTTGATGCTCGGAAGTACCTCCGCGCTCCCCCTGGTGAAATATTCCCGGCTCCGCGGTTAAGGTGAGCTTCAAGAGTCCTCTTGAAGTATATAGCGTTTCTTTGTCAGTTTCAGTTTCAGGAAGGTCGTGTCTCTGGTAGTGATAACACCTTTCCGCGATCCTCTGTTGTTGTTGAGATTGTTGGACTGTAGTCCGACACGGACCTTTTCCTGTAGGCGGCCCGTTTGGTGGTTCCGGGTGGAGCTCTTGGAGCCGCCAGGCCGGATTTAGGATTGGGGATGGAGGTTATCCTACCTGCAGGTATGAAAGGATACTGCAGGTTTGCAAGTGTAAGCGGACCCCCGATCAGTGAACGCTTACCACCAACCCCCACTCTTGGACGTGGTCAGTTTCGGAGTGGCGTGCCCCCTGAACTGGGGTCCGCACTTGCTGGGGAGCATACTTCCTAAACTATCTGGGTGATGGGTATCGTGTGATGACCCGGAGAAGGTGGTGCGTGGTTTGTTTGGGTCTTTAAGATTGCTACTAACTCTATTTGTAGCGTGGAGCAGTCATAAGAAGTTTCCAGCTGAGGGTCTGACCATGGGCGTAGAAGGACACTCCGGATCTATGATATTTTGGGTCCACCGAGCTGTCTGTGAAGTATGGTGCTGCATCGGCCGGTGTTCAGTGGCTATGGGTTCCTGAGTGTCAATGCTTCCGGGAAGTGGGTATGACGGGTGGAAACACGTTCCCTCTCCCTCCAATGGGATGTTCCCGTCCCTGAAGCGCTGAGTGTTGGGAACCCTCTTTGGGTGGGTGTCGAGGTGTAGCAGCTTGACACTCCTGATTCCGGCGGTTGACAACGTGTGTCCCGTGCATACCTAGTTGTGGCTGTCATCCATTCACTCGTTTCCAGAAAGGGTTTTCCTCATGGTAATGACAGCATCTCACCAAAGTCCTCTGTATCGCCCAAAGTCTGAAGTTGCTCCATATGATCTTTCATATTCTGCATCATTGCCGTCAATTTGGTGAGCGTCAGCTGTTAATCCCCCGATTACCCTGGCTGTGTGAGTGACCGGTTAGCATTTCTGTCGTTCAGGGCCTCCAGGTCTTCTATGCTGGTTAGGCTGGTCTCCTCTGCTTTGTTTCCTTCCATGACTGGTGACACTGTGGACAGCTATAGAGACGTTCGGTTAAGCAGGAGCGCTCTTCAACTGACACGTCTGCTTGTTTATAAAGATGTCATATAACTGAGGTTATACAAATGATGTCATACAATCTGAAGTCATGTAAGCGATGTCATACAACTGAAGTCGTGTAAGCGATGTTATACAACTGAAGTAATATAAGCGATGTCATACAACTGAAGTCGTGTAAGCGATGTTATACAACTGAAGTAATATAAGCGATGTCATACAATCACGACCACAATGAGACTCGAGTTGATGTCACACAGTTTCAACCTGTAATACAACTGAAGTAATAAAAGCGATGTCATACAATCACGATTACAGTGGTGACACATGAGCGACGTCCCTCAGACACGTGACGTGCAATACGCACGAGTGATGTCACACAAACACGACTACAGTGAGACTTGAGTTGATACTTTTACTTTTTTTACTTTTATCCTCTTCTTCACTGATCGGCTTGTTAGCCGCTTGGGCGATCGGTCACGTCTCTTTTCATTTATATTCTTCACCAAAAGATCGGCTCGCTAGCCGCCCTGGCGATCGGTCACGTCTCTGTCACGCACTGTTGGCAAATACTGGGCATGCACCGGCTCCTGAATGTACCTGAGCCCGCTCCAGTGTTGGTCAAGTCTTCTCTTGAAAGAACTCACACTCGGTGCCGTCACAACACTCTCTGGTAGATTGTTCCAAGAGTTTACAACCCTCACTCCGAAAAAGTTTGCCCTCACGGTTTTCTGGACTTGCGGCTTCTTCAATCTTGTCTTCAATCTTGAGCTGTGACCCCTTGTGGGGCGAGCGTCCGCCAGCTCCAAGTAAGGACACTCAACTGAGTATTGCCCCCTGAGATGCTTATAAACCTCAACTAGGTCCCCCCTTGCCCGATGTAGTATAAGCTATAGTGTCGACCTCCAATCTCAGTGTGGCTGAGGTGCCAGAATGCAGGCTGGTTGGTGGCCCTCCTTTGAACATTTTCGCCTGGCAGTCCTAGCATATCTCCGGGACCAGATGGGGTGACAGTACTCAGATGGGGAAGCACTTCACTCCTGAAGATCGTCACGAGGGACGGACCGTCTAGATATCTGAACGACCTTCTTATAAGACCCAATAATTTATTTGCCTGATTTACCTTCTTCTCACAATGGCCCGAGAACTTCGGCTCATTGTCAACATACACACCTAGGTCCTTCTCACACACAGTCTCAACTAGTACATTTTCTTCATCCCGTTGGGACATATGGTACGCCTCCTTACCGTTGGTACGCCCCAGGTGCATCCTCTTACACCTCGTGACATTGAATCTCAGCAGCCATTCCTTCGACCATTCCTGGAGCCCACAGAGGTCCTTTTGCAGCTCTTCACAGTCCGCTTGGTTCTTAATTTCCCGAAATAACTTGGCGTCATCGGCAAACATTTGTATGGAGGAGTGTACAACGTCAGGCATATCATTTATGAAACAAACAAACAAACAACAGCGGGCCCAATACACTACCCTGCGGTACCCCACTTGTTACAGGTACAGATGATGATTTCGTGCCATTAATCACCACACATTGCTTGCGGTCATGTAGAAAGTCTTCTATCCACGCTAGGACATTTCCCCGAATTCCGTACCCTTCCAGTTTGATTTTCAGCCTTTCGTGGGGTACACTGTCGAAAGCCTTGGCAAAATCTAGGTAAATATTGTCGATATTACCACCCCGTTCTAGAATATGGATCCAAATATCCAATACCTTGAGCAATTGTGTTAAGCAAGAGCGCCCGGCATAAAACCGTGTTGGCAATCTTTTACAAGGTTGTTTCGTAGTAGATGTTCCATCGCTGCATCTCTGATAATACTCTCAAGTACTTTACATATTATGCTGGTCAGGCTCACCGGTCTATAGTTGTTCGTGGAGTGACTATCGCCCTTCTTGAAGATAGGACTCACATAAGCCACTTTCCATTCACTGGGGACCATTTGTTCATCCAGGCATTTACAAAACAGAATCTTTTGGGGCTCTGCAAGCTCGTTGCACAGCTCTCTTAGCACTCTAGGATGCACCATGTCAGGTCCAGGACTCTTATGGACCTTTAGCCTGGACAGTTTATTTCTAATACCCTCTTCTGTGAACACAATGTGGGTCAGTGCTGTGTCGAACCGTCTGTCCTCAAACGCAGGAAGGTTAGTT
>NW_024718640.1:0-25236 GCF_018991925.1 Homarus americanus
ACTAAAACTTCCTAAGTAGCTTAGTCAAGGGTGAAGCTAATGTCGCATAACCTTTAATAAAAGAACAATAATATCCAGATAAACCAAGAAAACTACGTACTTTATCAACAGTTGTAGGACGTGGGAACTGGGCAACAGCCTTAACTTTGTCATCAACTGTATGAATGCCGTCAACGTCAACTACATGGCCAATGAATTGGCCACTCTTACTCCGGATCATCCCACGCCATGTACCCTTAACGGATCACATCTCTCACAGTTTCTTAATAGGGATGATGATGTTCGCTTTCTTTGTCCTGACGATCCTACTCGCCTCCCTCATAGTTTCCTCGATGTTGGCTTACTATTGAACGGTCATACCTCCTTTCATCCTACCGTCTGCACCGAGTGCAGTGCAGTGATCATCTTGCCGTTACTACCCGTCTCAGACTCAGGCTCTCCGTCTCTGCTCCGACATCAGCTCCTTATCGATCCCCTCGCCTTCGTCTCACACAAGATGCTGTTCCTTCCTTTACCCAATACCTGTCTACCTGGGCGGATTCCTATGTTGTCCCCCAGTCCCTTGACTCTTACAGCGCTGATTTTGTTGATGCCGTGTATGACTCTGTCAATCGCGCTACCCCTCCACGCCCTCCCCGTCACCCCAGAAGTGCCACCAACTACTGGTATCGTATCCCTGCCACGAGACATCTCCGGCAGGTAACCCGTGATCTCCACTCTGCCATACGGAGGTCTCGCTCTCCAGAGGACTGGGAAGACTTCAAAAACTGGTGCTCCTATGCAACTCAGGAGCGTCGTCGGATTCGTGAGGCGGAATGGCTATCCTTCACGGGGTCTCTACGTTCCAGTCGTCACCCTCTTATGTATGGAATCGGGTTAATGCTATACGACGGAGGCCTCCTCCCCACCCTGACCACGCCTCCCTTGCCTGATCTTTCATGGAGGACTGGGCACGAGCTTCCTCCCCTGAGGCACTTCCAGATCCAATGCAGGAGGCAGTGCAGGCTCTCATCGATGCGTCTGAGCCTGTTGTTCGTGCTGCTCTTACCTCCCCTGCCCCCACTGATCAGCCCATCACACAGTTCGAGCTTGACAGTGCTCGTCGCTCTAGAAAAGACACCTCTCCTGGGGATGATCAGATAAACTACTCCGTCCTCAACGCCTGTACTAATATTCCTAACGGCCCCTTGCTTGCTCTCTACAATATGTCTTATGAACATGGGGTTCTCCCGTTTAACTGGAAAAATGCCACTATTATCCCCATCCCTAAGCCGGGAGATCCTGGGAAATATCGACCCATTAGTCTTACCTCCTGTGTTTGCAAGATGATGGAGAGGATACTCCATCGTCGCCTTCTTCACACCAAAGGCGGCTTCCACAACTCCCTCAATGGTTTCATACAACATCGCAGCACAGCACACTCCATTGCTTCCTTTTATTGCAATCAGACTGCCCGCGTCTCCGTCTTCCTTGATATCAAGGGAGCCTTTGATACGGCTCAGCCTGCCCTCATTTTAGCTGAACTTATGCGGTTAGGGGTTAAAGGGAGACTTATTCAATGGATCGCCTCTTACCTCACTGGACGTCAGGCCCGGGTTCGCGTTGAAGGCTCTATATCTCCTCTTCAAGAAATGAACCTCGGCACCCCTCAAGGTGGAGTCCAAAGTCCCACCTTGTTTAACACTCTTATGCACTCCATTGCATCTCTCCTGTGGCCGACAGAAGTTGTTCACTCAGGATATGCCTACGATGTCCTCCTCCAAGCCCTTGACTACCTCAGCATGCAGTAAGCCCTTGATCTGGTCTCCAGAGAGTGTGATTCACTTGGTTTCCTTCTTTCAACTGCGAAAACAAAAGCCATCTGGCACGGTCGTGTTGTACCTCCGCCCCTTCTCTTATCAGGAACGTCCTTGGATTGGGTTAATGAGACAAAATACCTGGGTGTATATGTAACTCGCGCCCGTTGTCAGATCTCTGAAGTCCGCTATCTTTGAGTCATATGCTTTCGGCGTCTCGCTCCCCTCTCTACCATGTGCAGGGGTTCCCTTGGTGCCACCATCCCTGTACTTCTCACCATGTACAAGTCCTTTGTCCATTCCTGTGTCGACTACGCCGCTCCTGCCCTCGTCAACATTAGTCGGACTGCTGTCAACCGTCTCGAAGTTATCCAGAGGAAAGCTGCTCGTATCATCCTTGGGGCTCCTCAGTGGACACGCTCTACTTCTCTATATACCGAACTTGGTCTTTCCCCCTTACAGGACGTTCCTGATAAGAGAAGGGGTGGAAGTACAATACGACCGTGCCACATGGCTTTTGTTTTCGCAGTTGAAAGAAGGAAACCAAGTGAATCACACTCTCTGGAGACCAGATCAAGGGCTTCCTGCATGCTGAGGTAGTCAGGGGCTTGGAGGAGGACATCGTCGGCATATCCTGAGTGAACAACTTCTGTCGGCCACAGAAGAGATGCAATGGAGTGCAATGGGTTTTGAAGACTAGTCTTAGAGAAATTTGTGGATAGAATTCATTGAAAAGCTTCTTAACCCTGTTTCTAAGGGTGAAACTGAGTGGGCCTGTGTACGGAATGGTTAAATAGATAGAATATTTAGGAACGGTGTGGATTTAAGGCTGTCTGGGACTAAAAAACCTATTAAGGGTTTTGCCTATATAAGTGTCTGTAAATCTCTTTGGGAACCATTGTTAAAGAGTTGTTCCTTTATGTATTTTAGTTTAATGTCCAAGTGGAAATAGTGGAAACAAGAAAACGCGTAGTTCCCAAACGCTTTCGTGTAATTCACATCTTCAGGGATGAGTACAGACTAAGGAGTGATGATGATGATGGGATGGAGAGAAGAGAGCCATTGGCTTAGGAAGGTGGAAGACTGTGTAGGAGGAAGGTAAAGGTTAGGAAGTGGGAAATAAAGAGAGAGATTGATAGCAGGTGGGCTGTCCACCTTGCGGGGACGGGATTAAGTCTGCCATGTCAGCATTTCAGGTCTACTACAGCAAAGGAAGGGAAGCTAAGCTAATCTAAGCCTAAGTAGTTTGTGGTGTTTAGGGAGGGGGCCCTCCATGTCCTTTGAGTCTCTTGGTTTTTATTTTGTATATAGTGGTTCTGGTTCTGTGTTGTCATATGTTACGCTGTTTGGCCACCAGTTACGTGTTCTGGTAATGTCTTCTTGCATTAATTGTTGGAATATGGGGTCTTCTAGTTCTTGTAGTTTTCCCATATTGCTAATGATTGATTATGTGTTACATAAGAACTTAAGAAAATAAGGAGTCTGCAGTAGGCCGGTTGGCCTGTGCATGGCAGCTCCTGTCGAGAGTTACTACCACTCTCTATCATCCATGAATCTATCTAGCCTCCTTTTAAAACTTTCCAGCGTTCCAGCACTTACTACAAAGTTGCTAAGCTTGTTCCACTCGTCCACCACCCTATTAGTGAACCATTTCCTTCCTATCTCCTTCCTAAACCTAAACTTATCCAACTTAAATCCGTTGCTACGAGTCCTATCCTGCTCGGATATTATAAGAACTTTATCTATATCGCCTTTATTGATTCCTTTCACCCACTTAAATACTTCTATCATATCTCCCCGCACTCTTCGTCTTTCTAGGGAATGCAAGTTTAGTTTCTTTAACCTATCTTGATATAGAAGGTTTCTAAGTCCCGGAATCATTTTCGTCATTCTTCGCTGCACCGACTCCAGTGAATTGATATCCATTCTATAATAAGGGCACCAGAACTGAGCCGCATAATCGAGGTGAAGCCTGACTAACGCAAGATACAGTTGCAATAAGACCTCTGCACTCCTATTACTGACACTTCTAGATAAAAAACCTAATACTCTGTTTGCCTTATTTCGAACATTAACGCACTGTTTTCTAGGCCGTAGGTCCGGGCTTACAAGTATCCCTAAGTCTCTTTCACAAGTCGACTTCTCTAGGTTGATGTTGTTAAGGCTGTATACATTGACAGTATTTGTTCTTCCAATATTAAGTACGCTGCACTTGCTGGTGTTGAATTTCATTTGCCATTTTCCTGACCACCCCTGCAGTTTATTTAAATCCTCCTGTAGTGCATTTACATCCTGTCCTGAATTTATCTGCCGCCTATTTTGGTGTCATCCGCAAACTTGCTTATGTCACTGCTGATCCCAGTATCTAGATCGCTTATGTAGATTATGAACAAGAGTGGGCCCAGTACTGACACCTGGGGAACCCCTCTGGTTACACAGCCCCACTCAGATTTAACACCATCTACGCTGACCCTCTGCGTTTTATCGGTGAGCCATGACTTTATCCAATTTAAAACTTTCCCCTCGATACCATGAGCCTTAACTTTTCTCAGAAGCCTCTGATGCGGTGCTCTGTCAAATGCTTTGCTAAAGTCCAAGTAAATTACATCGTAATTTTCGTCATTATCTACTACCTCGAAGACTTTCCTAAAAAACGTCAGCAGATTTAAAAAACGTTGATTGTGGTTAGGCTATGTTCTGTGTGTAGCTCGCTGGAGTTTTTTGTATATGGTGGTCTGAGTTTTGCTGCTCTTCTAAGGGCTACGTTTTGAACTGCTTGTATTTTGAGTTTATTTGATATTGTTATAGTGTTGAGTGGAATTTGGGGGATATTCCAGGTGTGGTCTGACAAGTGCTTTGTAAAGGTGTAGTTGTGTATTGGTGTTTAATTTGCTGAATATTCTGAGTTAAGTTAGTTGAGTCTTGGCTTTTGCAATTATTTCTGTGATAAGTGGTAGTATGCCGTTTCTTGTAATTTTGAGGCCGAGGATTTTCCCATTTTCTACGTATGGTATGTTTTGATTGTTGTAGAAGCCTGAAGAGTCAATGGTTTATGTCTAAGCAAGTTATTGGAAGCTCCAACAACTTGTCCCTGAATACGAATTCGCAACTTTCAATTTACAGCAGGTACCTACTTTGCTGCTAGGTGAACAGGGACCAAGGGGACTAGGAAGAGTGTCCAAACAACTTCTGCCGGCCCGGAATGTGAGAGAAATTTTTGTTAAATGGTAATTTTAAGAGATTCTTATTGTTATGGGTTGGCTTAGGATCAGTTCTATAAAAAGATTTCTTAGTAATGTTAAGGCATTTGTCTATAAAAGACCTAGGGTACTTAAGGTTCAAGCCAATATTATAGATATATTCCTCATCAATGAATTACGGACTGCATATTCTTAGAGCACGTAAAAACATTGATGGAAATACTGACTGTTTGACTCTATTATGGTGGGCAGAATAATAATGAATGTATGAACAAACAAAGAATCCCTAACCTTAATATCTCTGAAGGCCATAATAAAGCATTCTATACAAACAATTGAACCATAAAGGTCATATTCACCAGCTTAGGGATAATCCTAATACCGCAGATCCACCAGGTCATTCCTAACCCCATCCTCTCTTTTGTGTCATCACTTCGCCTAAACATCAGGTGGCGTTGGCCCATTTATTGTAGGTATATTTTCCTTTTGGGCCTTAGTTAGTTTTTAGCAGGTGGTGCTTCTTTCAGGACGCTCATTTGTGCCAGTATCCAGAAGAGTCCTGATATCCCATGCAGCGACCATAGGTTACCATGTTTTTTTTGTTTGTCCCGATGTCCCATTTGACCCTGCACTGACCTTACACCTGGGTGCTTCAGGTCAGAGAGATGTCCCAGGTACTCCTCTACTTCTCTGTGTGTATATGACACTCCAATACCCCTCGACACTCCATATACACCTATTTCCTTTTGCTCTCCGAAATCCCCTCATCATTGACCTCTCTGTTACTCATATGTAGTGAGGGGTTGTCAGACCACAGCTTACATCGCGAGGAAAGCCAGACTTGTCCCGACATTAGCCCAGGTCAAGTATAGGGTAACTCTGCGGTTGACCGGGATTGTAAATCAGCCTAGCTCCCCTCCCATGTGACATGTGGCCCCAACAAAACATGTAAGAAGGCACCAGCTGACCCTCTTCCAATATACAATAACCTACTCTCTGAACAAAGGCCGGACCTGACCTCACAATTAGCCAGGTCACTTGTAACCCTTGGAGCCCAACTCAAGGCCTCTCGTGTTACACGGCCCCGCCTGACGACTTCTCCTTACATCTCAGAAACTCCAGTCTGACCCGACGTTTGGGAAGTCAAGTGTAGGGGAACTCTCACGGTTGCTCTCCCAATATACACACGGCCCCGCCTGATGACTTTCCCAGATAGTTCTGAAAAGGTCCAGGCCTGACCGCACATTTGCGAGGTCAAAATGTAAGGAGACCCTTCGCCGCCCCCCCCCCGGCCAGCTGAACCTGACGGCTCGCTTCCCAATATATAGGACGTCCTGGTCCTCCCTCGGGATTGGCAGAGAAGCAGTTGTCTTGTAACTAGTGAGGGCCAGCTACCACGTCCCCAGTCCCGCTCGAGAGAAGCCCACCACTAAGTGTAACGAAGTCTCAGCTGGGTCCATCGACAAAGTGCTGTCAACTCCACGTGTAACAGTAAGTGCTGGCTGTGTAGACTGTAGAAGTGCAGTGATCCCGAACCTCCCCAACGATCGACTTAGTGAAGTGCCCATTTTAATTGTGAGGTTAGGTTATACGAGAATACCATAGTCTATCATAAATTGTGTACGAACCCCCCCCTATTAATCCCCCCTATTGAACTAGTAAAATAAAGCTGTAACACGCATTGGTGTTTTATATACTACACTTGTACTGTGCCTGTGTTAATATACAGTGTTGACATCATACCCTCGAGACACGCTACCATTTCCTCTCGCTATAATACTCTACTACTATAAACTCCTAACTTACCTCTTCATGTGAGATTTTGTCTCATTACAATGGTGGCAGCGCACTTAACGTAAACTCACGCCTATTCCCCTTAGTGTTCAGTACAGTGATTGTTAGAACCTTTTAAAGTAAACTCGTAACTATCTTGACGAAGCAGGCAGTACAAGGGTGGTAACATTTGTAATATAATTCCTGTCCCTCAGTGTGGTACAAGTGGTGACAGTATCCACTCCCCCCTCCCTAGTTCACATATTGTTGGGTAACGGGGAACAATGGTCGAGAACTCAACCAGGGCAAGTGTCAGTAAAACCACCTCCTCGTCCCACCCACAGACGTCATCGTCAACATTGACAATTTCGACTTCCACTATCAGTACTTCCCAGCCCTCCTCGCAAGCTAATATGACTTCTGTTAACATTACACCGACGACTTCCGTTTTATTCCCATTCCCTGAACAATCCACTAGTACCTACTCTCCCCCCCTACCCCTTAACCACCCTGCACCCTCTCTCGCCGCTCCCCCCCTACCCCTTAACCACCCTGCACCCTCTCTCGCCGCTCCCCCCCTACCCCTTAACCACCCTGCACCCTCTCTCGCCGCTCCCCCCCCTACGCTCACGTACACCTTAGCACCTCCCAACTCCTACAGCATGCCAGACCCCTTCCTGACGTCTGTCTCAGCGAGTAGTGCGGCACAAGTAATCAGTCAGATACCCATGTTTGAGGGCGATGGCCGCGACCCGGCGACATCAGCCGATAGGCTGGAACAGTGGTTAGGGCACATTGAAAGTGCGTTCCCGGATACCCTTCAGGAATACGAGGAATGCCGCCTTAGGACGGCACGTATGCGATTGGGCGGTGACGCGAAAGGCGTGCTAGAATTTAAGCCGACAATAAAGAATGCTACCACGTGGGACACGTTCGCGAACGGATTACGGGAAGTTTACAGCCAGGGTGACTCATTACAAGATCACACGACACGTTTAGCTAATATCAAGCTAGAGGAGTGTTCATCACTCAATGTTTACCTATCATGCATAGGGAGTGCTGTGAAGATGGCGAGAGTGAATCACCCACAATTCTTCCCACCTGAGCTAGTACTCTCTTACTTTCTGTCGGGCTTACCCGGCGAGATGCGTACGTACATGGAGGCAAGCGGGATAACTACGATGGACAACGCAATTAAAGCAGTGCGGAGGTATATACAGCTCAGGAAACCCACTCCCCCCTCCCGTTTTGTGTCGACAATTCACGCCGCACCCCCCACCCTTACACGTAACACCCCTTCCGTCTGGGAGGATGAATTCTTGAGACTGATGGTGGAGAATCTCAGCCGGGACGAAAGCAAGCGACAGGAACAGTCATCGTTCCACGGGGAAGGAAGGGAGCAACCAGGGTTAGATACAGTAGGTATAAACACGTTGGGTAGTGCGCCACGGGGCGGCCGGCCGTCCGGGGCAGGGACCCGCGGGGCGCGGGCTGGGATTGACCCCCGCCCCCGTGCAGTCACAAGTGCGCGCCCGGGCCCGCCCATGCGGGATAGCTGGTATAGAGCTCCGAAGCCTTTTCGCTGCTCCTCCTGTGGGGCATGGTCCCACGCGGTGCACGGATGTCCCTTTCAATGTGAGGGAAACCAGTGCGATGGGTGTGGCGACCAGGGACATACCCGCAGAGAGTGTCCATACACCGGAATGCGTTGTTACGCATGTGCCGAGTGGGGACACATTCGCAGGTTATGTCCCTACTACTAAAGACAAGGGCGAGGCGTTGATGGTGACTAGGGAAGACAGGCCAATTATTAAGTTGAAAATGGGAGGGAAACGGGTTGAAGCTTTCATTGACACAGGCTCTTCGGTGTCCTTGGTGAAACAGAACGTGGCCTCCAAGATGAGCCTAGGGGGAAAGCATAAAGTTCCTGAGTTACATGGCGTCACGGGGAACCGCCTCTCAACATTGGATTCCAGAGATATAACTGTAGACTTAGGAGATAAGATAGTTGTTCACGCGCTGGTCGTGGTAAGCGGTGATCTTTTCCCAGGGGATGTTCTTATTGGGTCAGATTTCTTGTGTAGGTTTAAGTATGGAATCCAGTTTGATGGGAGCCGGTACACCGTGACACTAGATGGTAGAGATTATGTAGGTACTCCTATCAGGAATAGGTCTGGTCTGCCCGTCCACCTCATTAAGCCTAAACGCCCCCAGCCCCCCGCACCCCAAGCCCCCCAGCTACACCCGACGCGTGCCACTGTCATCCCTCCCCACTCTAGTGTTGTTTTGCCCGTTCGATGGTCAAGGTCGTTCGACAGTCCCACGGAGGATCAGGAGTATGTATTTGTTGAAGCCCCTCATAAAATGTCCCCATACATGCAGTCGGGGCTCATTAACACTCAGCAGCCTAGCGTCCCAGTCATAAACCCCACCCCCAGGGAATTTAAACTTACTCCTGGTCATTCAGTGGGAACAGTCTGTGCGGTCGATAAAGTAGAGGATCTGGAGCATTTTGATCCTACGAGATATAACATTAGGAGTGACACAGAATTCGTAGAGTCACAGCAAATGTTCGCCACTGCAATAGAATCCCTTGACATAGATCACCTACCCACCCTTATTAGAGGACGTCTGCGCGCTATAATAAAGCAGCATGAAGATCTGTTTGCAACCTCAGATCAGGACCTCGGCCTGATGTCAGCTTCACACAAAATTAATACAGGCTCCGCTCCCCCCACCAGAGTACGGCAGTGGAGGCTTCCTGAGGCGGCTAAAACTCAAATTAGGGACTTATGTCGCCAAATGGAGGAACGTGGTGTCATCTCCCCTTGTACTAGCCCCTATTGCTCCCCGGTCGTATTAGTCAGAAAAAAGGACGGGTCAACTAGATTCTGTGTAGACTATAGGGAACTTAATAAGGACACCATTGCTGATAGCTATCCCTTGCCCAGAATTGACGAGACACTGGACCAATTGAACGGAGCTTCTATATTCACAGTTCTAGACTGTAAGGACGCGTACTGGAGTATACCAGTTGACCCGGCTGACCGCCCCAAAACCGCTTTCGCGGACGGCAGCCGTCTATTTTGTTTCAACAGGTTACCTTTCGGGTTAAAGGGAGCACCGGCCACGTTCATGAGGGCTGTGAACCACAGTCTCACACCCGTGCTTGGGCGGAACGCTATGGCTTACCTGGACGATGTTATCGTCTATAGTAAAAACATGGATTCGCACATGCGGGATGTAGATGAGGTTCTCTCGGTCATGAAAGCGGCCGGACTGAAAGTGTCCCTTAGGAAATGCGCGTTCGCGCGCCAGGAAGTTAAATTCCTGGGATTCATCGTAGGCCATGGCGGCGTTAGGCCCGACCCGGTGAAAGTGAAAGCGATAGCAGAGATGCCACCTCCCACCACAGCCAGGGGTGTGAAACAGTTCCTCGGCACCGCCAATTTTTTCAGACGTCACATCCCTCACTTTTCAGAGGCGGCCCTCCCCCTTACGAAACTTACAAAGAAGTCGGTTCAGTTTCGGTGGTCGGGGGAGGCAGATAAAGCTTTTAACCATCTTAAGGACTTACTGAAGTCGGCAACAATGTTAGCACTGCCGGACTTCACGCAGCCGTTTTACGTGCACACTGACGCTTCCGACGAAGCACTGGGAGCCTGTCTCATGCAAGGTGGTGAAGATAACCCCATCCCTATTGCTTATTTTTCCCAGAAATTGAGCGGAGCTGCCCTCCGCTACTCCACAACTGAGAAAGAAGCCTTGGCTATTGTCAAGGCCGTAACTTCCTTTGATGCTTACCTATTTGGTAGACACTTTTATGTAATCACTGATCACCGCCCTTTAATATATATCTTCCAAGGTAAAACTCCTAATGCACGGGTAGCACGCTGGGCAGTCTTTCTAAATGCGTATAACTTCTCCATTTTGCATAAGCCAGGCAAGAACCACGTAGTACCAGACGCACTGAGCCGTAATGTATTACCTATAAATAATGTCGGGAATCCTAGCAGCATGACTCAGCCCATTTTTGGGGACCTATCACCTAACGAGGTGCGCCAACACCAACTCGAAGACCCACAGTGGGGTCCTGTCATTGAGTTCCTTGAGGGGGGTCCGCTCCCCAAGAAGGTCAACAAAGCCTCACTTTGTGATTTCAGTCTTTTAAGCGGAGTCCTGTATCTTGTTACTATGAAACAGGATGATGAGCAACCCACAGAACTCGTAGTCATCCCCGCATCCTTGGAAAACTCGGCCCTAGAAGTAGCTCACTCTTCCCAATTCGCAGCCCACCCGGGTGAATGTCGCACATATGCACGTGCACGCTCTATGTTTTTCATGCCCAATCTAGTGCGGAAGGTTGGGGCATTTGTCAAAGGATGTCTGCCGTGTCAGCTAAGGAAGGGTACCCCAAAGAGACAGGGAGAGCTGCAGGAGTTTCCACCAGCCTCTCAGCCCTTGGAACGGGTATCGATCGATCTAACTGACATGTCAATACGTTCACACCGGGGAAACAGATACGTTGTTTCTATCGTCGATCACTATTCACGTTTTGCAACCTATATACCCATCCCCGATAAACGCGCAGAGACAGTTTGTGAAGCCCTGTTACAATACGTTGGTACTCATGGATGTCCCCGGGTCATTGTAAGTGATCAAGGGACAGAGTTTACCTCGGGCATCTTTCAGAAGGCGTGCGACTTGCTGCGGGCTAAGTCAAATCTAACCACTAGTTACCACCCACAGGCTAATGCCATGGTTGAGCGTTCCCACCGCACGTTGAAAGATCACTTGTCGTTTTTGGTTAATAATCAGTACGGCGGTTGGGACGATCAGCTACCTCTTGCACAACTGGCCATGAACACCGCAATTAATACCACCCTGCATAACACTCCTTACTTCCTTCACTTTGGTAGGGATCCAAACCTTCCTGCTGGTGTAATCAACCCCCCACCCCTATCCTATGGCGAGGACTACCCTTCTGTCTTGCAAAACAGGTTACAAACGGTCTTTACTCGGGTGCAGGAACTAAACAAGAAAGGTCACTTACACAACGCCACCTACTATAACCTCAGGGTCACCCCTTCCAATATCACTGTAGGTACCCTGGTCTTCCTAACTAACGAATCATCCTCCCCCGATATCCCCTCTAAGTTGCAACAGAGATGGAAGGGCCCATATAGAGTAACCGCCCAACCCAGCAAAGTAAACTTCACTATTTCCCCGCTTTGCCAGGGGGGACGTAAGGAAACTGTGCATGTGAATAGATTGAAGCTGGCAACTGTCGACGATGACGTCTTCAACAAATCAGGCCTCACCAACCAGCCCCCTCTAGGGGTAACATTCCCTTCCCAACACCCTACCCCTCCACCAGCAGCTGACCACCCCCCTCAGAACAACCAGGTACCTCACACCCCAAGTAATAATCAGAAAACTCCCCGAGCTACTGCCCCACTTGTACCAGTAATACCTGATCAGATTAGGGCTCATAGATATAACACTAGGTCACAGAACATAGATTAAAGTAACGAGTCTAGGGGCACTTCTAATTGTTGATTCTCCACCCCGGGATCTTGTCTTTCTACTAAGCTACAGAGTCAGCACTGCCCTTGCTCTTCACGGGCCTGGGCGAGGTCTCCCTGACTCCACACAAAAGTCGGAGATGACACCACCACAGCTGCAGCTGACCCCCTACCAGATGAGCTGAGACCAACGCATCCTGACTCATAATGGATGCCCGACGAGCGGGACACGCAGCGGGCAACCCCGCGGCGAATGGGTGACGCCTTCACGTCGACACTGCAAGCCCCAAGCTCCAGAAACGGGCTTGCATAATGCTGGCCCTCGATCTGGTTGAAGACACTGGGCTGTGTCTCGTCGCTCGCCTGCTGAACGACGAGACACGCACCGAGGCTACGGCCTCACGGCCCACAATACTGACAGACAACATCTATGGGTACCATCAGCCTGAGTAAGCTACGCCATGCAGGACCAGCGCAGCTCCCAGCTCCAGGCAGGGAATCAGGTCGTCCCCTTGGAACCCAGGCGAAAATCCCGAAAACCCGACCTGCAACTTCAGTAGCAGCAAGCAACAGGCAACAAACAACTAGAGGTCCCAGTGGCGATGCAGACGACAGCTCCCTACGTTTCAGGACCTGTCAACTGGTCCCACGCACTTCCACTCCGGGAATGGATCCACCAGGTAGCAGACAAGTAATGGCTGACCTCGACCCACCCGGGATCTGCCTCGCCGGTGTTTACCACACCATCGGGGACGAAACAGAAGTGACCTGACTACAAGTAGAGGAAGAAACAAGCAAACCCTGGGGGGCCCACCCAGGGAGGGATTCACCACTGTGAGGGTGTGGGACAGGACGGTCAGGGGTCTCGCCGACACTCACGTACGGAGGGCGAACTCTTGTCCGTGGACCCTGCCCTACACGCCATCCAAAAGCGATGACACCCCAAGCAGTGGACCGGCTTGATCCCGGCCGGGAAGGGCGGTAACTCAGATGGAACTAGAAAAATCCATCTGGACCACGACAGAAAATGAGACTCTACAGAGGAAACTCAGATGGGACTAGAAAAATCCATCTGGAATGCGTCAGGAACTGCCGCTCCACACAGAAGTTCAAGTGGAGGAAGTGAGGCACGCGACACACCGCGGCGGACCCCAGGACGGGACAGGAAACGCCAACCACCACATCTACTGCGTCGTCCACCCTGATGCTGGACACCGATTGGTGGAGGTGGTGACGGACCACCCGCCACCCGGGATCTCGACGAATGCTGACGAGTTTTTGTTTTTGCCATTGTATCTTGTTAATAATTTTTGCTGCCTTTTTAGTATGTACAAATATTTCTTTTTGTTCACAAGTTGTATTTTTCCCCAACTTCCCCCCCCCTTTTTTTTTAGCGGCCATGTATCTTATTATTATATGTTGTATGTGCTGCCCTGCGCAAGAGTTTAACAGTTGAAGCAACAAGTATGTAAATCTATTCCAGGCTTGAAGATACTAACACTAGGGAACCTAAGCAGAAATAAGCCAGGGCAAGCAACACCATTGCATAACCTTTCAAACCTCCGACTGTGTACCCTCATCTAACTCCCTAAAGTGACGCTCTCCGACAAGCTCCTGCTAAGGCGCTCTCTCTCTCCTTCATATCTACATTCACCTTTCCGTTTCCGTATCCTTAGACAGCCGCTTAGATATTATAAATATTACCAGACTATGGTAGGATGTGAGGTGCATACTTTACACCGCAGTAGCTATTTTTCTCAGGTTGGGCACTCGCTATTGTTATCCACTGTGAACAATTGTGTATGGCATGGAAGCTTTGCTCTTGGCGGGAGGTGTAGTGAGGGGTTGTCAGACCACAGCTTACATCGCGAGGAAAGCCAGACTTGTCCCGACATTAGCCCAGGTCAAGTATAGGGTAACTCTGCGGTTGACCGGGATTGTAAATCAGCCTAGCTCCCCTCCCATGTGACATGTGGCCCCAACAATAATGTAAGAAGGCACCAGCTGACCCTCTTCCGATATACAATAACCTACTCTCTGAACAAAGGCCGGACCTGACCTCACAATTAGCCAGGTCACTTGTAACCCTTGGAGCCCAACTCAAGGCCTCTCGTGTTACACGGCCCCACCTGACGACTTCTCCTTACATCTCAGAAACTCCAGTCTGGCCCGACGTTTGGGAAGTCAAGTGTAGGGGAACTCTCACGGTTGCTCTCCCAATATACACATGGCCCCACCTGATGACTTTCCCAGATAGTTCTGAAAAGGTCCAGGCCTGACCGCACATTTGCGGGGTCAAATGTAAGGAGACCCTTCGCCGCCCCCCCCCGGCCAGCTGAACCTGACGGCTCGCATCCCAATATATAGGACGTCCTGGTCCTCCCTCGGGGATTGGCAGAGAAGCAGTTGTCTTGTAACTAGTGAAATAGAAGACCACGTCCCCAGTCCTGCTCGCTGAGAGAAGCCCACCACTATGTAACGAAGTCTCAGCTGTCCATCGACAAAGTGCGTTGTCAACTCCACGTAAAGAGTAAGTGCTGGCTGTAGACTGTAGAAGTGCAGATCCCGAACTCCCCAACGATCGATTCTAGTGAAACATTTTAATTGTGAGGTTGAAGTTACGCTATAGTCATAGTTCATCATAAATTGTGCACGAACCCCCTCATTAATCCCCACAGTCTAGTAAAATAAAGCTGTAACACGCATTGGTGTTTTATATACTACACTTGTACTGTGCCTGTGTTAATATACAGTTTTGACATCATACCCTCGAGACACGCTACCATTTCCTCTCGCTATAATACTCTACTACTATAAACTCCTAACTTACCTCTTCATGTGAGATTTTGTCTCATTACACCACTGACACTCCCTGGTACACCTCTGACACTCCTAGGTACACTTCTGACACTCCCAGGTACACCTCTGATACTCCCAGGTACACCTCCGATACTCCCAGACACACCTCAGACACTCCCTGGATCACCTCTGACACTCCCTGGATCACCTCCGACACTCCCTGGTACACCTCTGACACTCCCAGGTACACCTCTGACACTCCCAGGTAAATCTCCGATACTCCCAGGTACACCTCTGACACTTCCAGGTACACCTCTTACACTCCCTGGTTCTCCCCTGACACTCCCAGGTACACCTCAGACACCCCCAGGTACACCTCAGAAACCCCCAGGTACATCTTTGACACTCCCAGGCCACCTCTGACACTGATAGGTACACCTCTGACACTGCCAGGGACACTGCCAGGTACACCTCAGACACTGCCAGGTACACCTCAGACACTCCCTGGTACACCCCTGACACTCCCAGGTACACCTCAGACACTCCCAGGTACACCTCTGACACTCCCAGGTACTCCTCTGACACTCCCTGGTACACCCCTGACACTCCCAGGTACACCTCCTGCCTATATGGTAGTAGGAGAGACAGAATCCTTCTTGTATTGCTTTTTGTGCCATTCCTATGTCCTGAAACCTAATTTTCAGCATAGATGGTAGTTTATTTAGTTTAACTACCTCCTCTACTTTGGCCCATTGATTTCTTAGTTCCAGGTCTTGTTTCAATTGTTGTTAGCTCGATTCTTCTGTGATCGTCTTGTCCAGTCTTTTAACTACTACGGTCTTCCTGGCTCTTAATTGTGGTAGGATTACTACTTCGAATCGCTGCTTCCTCAATTCCTTTATGCTGTCATTCGATAGTAGGGAGTCAACGTCTTCTTCTGTCAGGCAGAGGGCGATGAATGAATCCTTGATTGTTATAAGGCTCGGGATCTTAATTAGTAGTTTTGCACCGAGCAGTTCGACTAGTGAGCTCTTCCGCGGTTCGGATACATCCCCATCAAGGGAGCGTATCCTTACCCTATGTGCCCTCATTGTAGAGGGGGCAAGGTGGACAAGCCACCTTTTGAAATTTGATAGGTTGCCTACCTAGTCTGGGTGAGTTAACCTACCACAGGAATTATAACACCTCCCACCGCCTTTTGTTGGTCGAATGGTCGAAAGGTGGTTCCCGTGTATCTCTCCCAGAGCCCCGTCAGGGGAGCCTACTTCCCTAGTGTCTATCTAATCTGCTCACTTATAGGCGTGAGCCCTAGTGTACCTACTTGGGTGGGGGGGGATACAGGATATGCGACCCCCTTCCCGGGTGGGCCCGCACGATCACGGTTTCCCAGGAAGGCTCGGCGGAGGGATGGTTCTGCTCCTTCTCCCTTTCGTGTTCACAAACTCCTGGGAGGGAGGTGAACATTTATAGGGAGGACCCAAGGACGAATACACCTCTAGGATGCAGGTCCCCAGGCCAGAGCGAAATAGAAGGAAGAATAAACGAATAGCCACTGGTGCAAGAAACACCAGTGGGGTCGCGGCAGGCGTCCGCTACAGGAAACCGTCGCAGAGCAGGAGTCACCCCTGATCAGTGGGGAGGCACAGAGAGGGCGTTGTCAAAGACGAGCTTCCCAAGTGTAGAAGTGTTGGTTGGTGAGGTGATATTTTGCGTTCCGGTCGTCAACGGTAAGAGACAGGCTAGCTGGCTTGGCTGTGAAGGATGAGAAGAGAGGTCCAATCACGACGAAGGCTGGCTGGCGAATGACTGGATTACATGGACAGAGAGAGGCTTAAATATACAGGGTGACCTTATTAAGCATGAGGTCATGTCATAATGATGTCATCCACTAATCCCCACACCAACACACGTAGAAGAGCTTAAGAGAAGGGGGTGACGTGACGTGACGTGACGTGGCCACCGTGGGTCAGGTTTAAACCCATATTTCTTGCCAACACCCACACTCCTTGACAACAACCACACTCCTTGCCAACACCTACACTCCTTGCCAACAACCACACTCCTTGCCAACACCCACACTCCTTGCCAACACCCACACTCCTTGACAACACCCACACTCCTTGACAACACCCACACTCCTTGCCAACACCCACACTCCTTGACAACAACCACACTCCTTGACAACACCCACACTCCTTGACAAAAACCACACTCCTTGCCAACACCCACACTCCTATACCAAGATCCACATCTGCTTCCAATACTAGCACTATAAAAAGATACTTGCTACCAACATTCGCCACCAACACTCATAACTCTTAACAAGATGCGCCTTACTTCCCAGCCCAAAACCATCACCTGATCCCATTTTCAGTAGACAAGACAGCAACTAAAGCTCACCACATATCAGCTAATGGACCATCCTCGGTAATACCAGCTCGCCAGGGGATACAAGTGCCCTCACACACCACGTGATCAAATTTTCCAGCATAAAGCGGCTGAAGGAAGTTGGTGGTGACGAGGGTCAGAGGAAAGTTTGAAACTCTGAGTGTTCATGAGACAAGATGTACAAAAATACCGAAAGAATATTATAAGCTGTATTACTACGAGGGAGGAGAAAGGAGGAACACTGTTTACGCGATTGTTAAGGAGTGGAAGTGAAGAAGATTTTGCAAGTTATGAAGATTAAAGATTTGAAAATGCTACCTATGATAGTAATAGATGAGAGATCGGTCAACTTGACATCAGCCTTTGCACGACAGAAAAGCTGTTTTGGTCAAGAGAAGGATGGTATCAACGACAAACCCGAGGAACTGGTGAGACCGGTACCAACTGGAGAAAGGTCAGTGATTATTGTAGATCTAAACAGACACTAGGGCCGAGAAGTTGAGGGGTATGAGCTGGAACATGGAGGCTACGTTTTTCTGATGGAGAACAGGGGAGAGAGAATATTATAAATGACCCCAGGTTAGGGCGTCTTGTGTCTGTGAACGTCAGCTTCAGGAAGAGAGAACACTTGTTGGCCGAGGAAAGGAGCAGCCAGATCGATTAAATCTTGGAGAGACATAGTGGCATAAAAGTGGTGGTAATCTGTAAGGTTATACCAGGTGAAGTGTTTGAGTCAATATAAAATGTTAGTAATGGGTATAATGTGGTTAAAGAGAGAAAGGAAGGTGAAACGAAGACAAGAGGGCTGCAGGGGGAAATAGAACTACATGCAGAAAACACACATCAAGGCAGGAAAGAAAGTGCAGGGAAGGACTAAGGAAGGGAGACCCTGTAGTGAAATGTAGAGCTATGAGAGTGAGAGAAAGGAGTTCAGATAGTGGAAAACATGGGGAGTACTTAGCGGGTAGAGTAGTAGGTAGAATAAGTGGAAAGCGTCGTAGGGGTGGTATGGCAGCTTTAGAATGGTCAGTATAAAAATCCAAACATTCTTGCTTCATAAGAGAAAGAAGATATAATTATCTTGTTTCCATTGATTGGCTGTGTGTATGAATACGGTTTTAGTGAATTTTAAAGTGATGGAGATACTTGTATGGAATTTCCTTATTTTAAAAGTAAACAGACAAATAGTGAATAGGATTAACAGTGTTTAGAAAGTGAAGAGAGGCTTTCGCTCGGCTGCATTGCTTTGTGTGACAACCATTGCATTTTCATTCATTAAGAATTAATAGTGTTTTCGATTTCTTAACGTAATTTACTACATTGGCCACGCCACGCAGGAGAAATGTTTAAAGATCGTATTCTGTCTCATGACTTTATAAATTAATTATTCCTCTTGCATCAGTTATACAATATTCGTGTTAAAAAAATAATCATTATACTTGGTAAATATATTAGATAATTAGAGAATAAATCATTCATAAACTAAAGGAAGTTTTCCACATTCCTTCAAATTGATATTGACTGGATGAAAGACTTGAAACCCATAGTGAGAATAAGTGTTACCCACGTACATGGGGCACGACCCATAAACGTCGATGTTTCCTGAGGTCGTGACGTGGCTCGCTCACGTGACTCTGTAGACATCAAAATTCACCCTCTGTGGTTCTGCACAATCCAGCCATCGAACATGGTCCTGTTGAAAATAGTACATGTTAAATGGGGGTTCTCTGGGTATGCGAATCTGTGAAAAGTTGGTCAAGTATACTTTAAAGATCATTATAAATCACAATGAACATACCAAATTAACACCCGTTGTGAAATATGTAAGAAAATAATGGTCACTCAAGTTGTTTTTCCACAAATATTTAGATATATTTTCCTTTATTTGAAGAAGCAAAAATAGTTTTTTTTTATTAGCCATTATCATTTTACATGAACCCACAATTAGTTGTCTTTTTCTAAACTGATTTTTTCTATAAACAAAACAAGTTAGTCTTGATAAATCTGTAGCAGAAGAACTATTGATACCTTCTGGACATGTTACTCCATTCTGGACTAGATCTCATTTTAATATCATACTTATTTCTCATTGCCGATTGTCGATAGTATGAAAAAAGGCCCCTGTTGATCTTGTCTCTAATATCCACTCCAACATTAACCAAACTGACTCTCGATAAACTAGGTAAAGTTCTATTCAGGCAAGGTTGTTAGTTGCTCGTCTTTAGTCATTATTGGCTGGGATGAAGCCAACAACTCCTCCCGGTAGACCCAGCACTATTGATATTTTATTGGTTGGTTGACCGTCAAATTATCGGAAAACTAGAGCCGTATACAAGATCCTGAGGTACCTCTTGGTGTCAGAATTCATTTCCACTGTACGAGTTGTGCAACTTACGTATTGTTTCTGTGTACGAGGTATTGTACTAATTAATTTGTTAAACTTATAACTTTTGTGTTTATTGAAAGATCGACGAATGGCAAAGGCTATTGTTTATTGGGCGTTTCGGTTTGTTAGTGCGTTTATTTTCCACACGTTAGTACCCACAAGTCTTACCTAATATTTACCAGAATTTCATAGCTGCTCTGTCTAACCCTGGCACGATTTAACAACCAATGACATTACATAGCCTGATAAGTATGTGCGCAACCTGGCATCACTACCGTAGCATCACCTTTCATCAAACGTAACCTGCACAATTATCATGTATCACAAGTCATGTTTACGCTTCATGTACGATCCTCTTCTCCAGAACACACTAAACCTCTTCTTGTCGACAATAAGAGCCTTGTCAGAAAACTCCACAGCGGGGCAGTAGAAGGATACTGCCACAACACCATTTGCATTACTTGTATTAATAGCGGCATTATAAAAACAATTGTGCAGCGAGTTTAGTGTAGATAAATATAAACAAGATAAGATACAGGAGAAACAGGTACACAAACACCGACAACTGGACACAGTGCTACTGCAACATCTCCCGCAATAATGGCAACAGCAGCCACAATAACAGTTTCAACATTATCGTCAACAATATTACCAACATTAGCAACATTTTAGCCATCAGTTCTAACTGTTGTACCACTCGTACTCTCAACAGCGGCAATATCAGTCATATTGTGTACAGCTTTATTATCGTCCTATTTTCCTCCCTATTGTCTTTATTGTATCTCTCTCTTGGTTCCTCACTGTTTTACTTTCTTTCAAAGTCAGGTATTATGTAAAAACAACCGTCCTTTTGTGCTATCACAAGGAAAATACAAGAATATTAACACTTGGTATTTCGAAAAATTTAATAATCGAATATCAAGCTATTTGGGTAGAATATTGTAGTATTCTTACTAGATGGGCTCCAAATTCTGTACCCCCTCCCCCCGCCTCCTCGTCGTTGGTGGGGCCTTGAAGCGTAATTTGACTGACACAGGAGGCTGTAGTGAAGCTATGCTGGGCCTTAAGAACACAACACTGTGTTTCTTCCCGCGCGTGTAAGCGATGTAAAACCGCCTTGAATGTGAACAACTTTTAGGAACACTAACCAGACTTGTGTTTTAGAATACTAAACATTGCAACTTTGAAGGGATAAGAACAAGAGATAATATAGAAAATTAGAAGAAAAGCAAACGATATATTTGGACTTGCTGAGACCAGAGACAGTGGTAAGGAAGAGCAAGGAGATAATTACAGAAAATGGAACGACCGTAAGTTATTGTAGTGCGGAGGATGGAAGAACAGGTGAAGGTGTAATAATTATTTTGTGATGTAAAGTTTTTGTTTTAATTCAGTCTGACACACCTTAGTGAAAGATTAACTAAAAATAAATATTATTTTAAGAAAAGAATTCCTCATTTTTTAAGAGTATGGACTGCAACATGCCAGACCGTCAAAGGAAAATCTCACACAAAGACGATAATGTTATGCAACCGGAGAGGATCAATGGTGACTTAAATGGGCAGAGGGGAGAGAAAGGTTATAAATAGGGAAAGGTAGTATGAACTTTTAGAGAGGAAATGCATACACTAAGATGAAGAACATTGATTAGACTTTTGTGCAAGTAAAAATATAGCAATGATGAATAACCGTACATAGTTAGCAGAAAGGACAAGGGTAGTCTGAACCTAAAAGAAAAAAAAAGTATATATGGATTCAAACAAACGTAAATGGAATCCCAAAATATATCTTGATTCTCATCACTTTTTTGTGGCAAACGAGTAAATTTCTTTAAAGAAGCCACCCCAAAACTGAAAATAAATAAGGAAAAATATTAAAATAAAAATATATTAACAGTGAACTCTACTGCTTTGTTGAACAGTATCTCGCTAGAAGTCCCAGGTGATCAAGATGGAGTAGGTATCACCACACTTGACTACCAGAGTCTGCGTCATAAAGAAATTTATATAAATTCATTTTCATATACCTGTAAATAATGTTATGAAAACATTGTGCACAACATTACTGTCAGTCTGTAATTTAACGAATTCCTATATTAAGTTTCACAATTTTCGTCTCAAGTAACATAATCGCAACATAGAGCATTTATAGTATTTCTCATTACTCCTGTCATTCATATTTCAGCGAAATTTGCAAAAAGAAAAAAAAAAAAAGTCTGAGGAATTTCGATGTCGATATCTGACCACGGTCTTGATCTGGACTGCGAGGGTTAATCCCATTTTAATGGTCTTATTTTTTCAATAATCTATTTCAGTCGTTTCCTTCTTGTTTCCTCTTTCTTTAAGTTTCCTTCTTATAAACGGCTGGTCTCAATCTTTCCCTTTTCTCACCTTTCCCAATCATTTTCCTTCCTCCCATGTATTCTCTGCTTCCCTTCCTCTCTCTGTCGTTTTCACATTTGCTATTTCGCTTTACGGCTTCCTTTTTATCTCCCTTTTGGTTTAGCTGACTGTGAATGTTCTTCTTTTCCCCCCTCTTCTCCTTTTCTTCCTTCTTCCATACCGTCTCGTTCATCCTGAGTCTCATTTCCCTCTGTTTTTTTTATTATTTTCTTCTCAGTTTTAGTATCGGATCCCTCTCTCCTTCCTTTTCCTACTTCCTGCTTTTCCCTCTCTTTTCTCTTCCCTTTTTTACTTTTTTTCTTTCTTTCCGTCTTTCCGAATCCTCCCCTTCATTTTTCTCTTTCATTTCTCCTTTCCTTGTGTCTTTCATTCTTCCCCCACCCTTTTCTCTTTCCTGTCATCCGCTTTTCATTTTCCCATACCTCTAACACTTCTCGGCCATAGTTGTCCAATGTGGAGGTGGGATAGCAACTCTCCCCCGTGGTTAAGCTCATGAACTTAGTGTCAGTTTACTGAGTCAACTATGGGAGCTTGAAGTCGCAAAAACTGATTGGCTGTGCTTTTTGGGGGGATAACACTTTTATTTGTTCTCGTTTATACCTCACCGAAAATGTTATGATTGAGGATTCTTAAACCCTTAAATCTGCGATATTAGGGTGTGTCATACGGAGGCGATTTTTTTTTTTTTGAGTTTGAAAAATCGGCCCATGGTATTAATGATGTAGTTCTATGTGCAGAATCATGTGATATCTTCAGATTTGAAAAGTTTTCAAATTTTAACTTGAAATCTTATGAAAATTCAGTATTCCCACCCTTTTACCAACACCACTAAATAGCTTATTTAAAGTAAAGTAAATGTATCAGGTTAATTTATTCGGATGAAAATGATCCAGAATAGTGAAACGAATGATCTTGACACATTTATTAAATTTAATATTCCTTTAGAAAACAAAATCATCAAATACAAAAACCGGTTTTACTACTACGACCCGGTGTTGCTGCACACCATAGAGAACATGTCTTTCTTGCTTATGTTTCTACTCATCACCTCCCTGCTGACCACCTGAGCTCGGATGTAGCCTTCCCTCCTCTCCTGGCTGTACACGTGACTGCTGGCCTCGCTCACTTGCTGTGCACACAAAATGCCTGCTACCTGGGTGTGAGGCCAGGCAGGGACATGCATGGGGTTGTCCAGAAAGCTCTGACTCTGAACATTGGTGAGGTTGCAGGTAAGAGGGGGCTCACGTCAGCCTGATGTTATCCGGATCTATGAGATCAGTGAGGGTCTTGGCACCTAGATTTCTCGACTTCCAGGAGTCTTCCTGACCCTGGAAGGAACTGCTGTCAACTGATTCGTCATGCCCAGATCCTCTCATATAAGTCTCATATCCAAGATCTTTTTCCACTGCCACTCTTCTCTCCTCCTCATCCTTACTGCAGAGCATTGTCTGCAGAACTGCCTCGGGATGAGACATACCAGGAAGATCTCCTCATGGAAGTCTGCTCCACATCTGAACAACCTTCCTTGGCTGGGACCTCAGGAGCTCAAGCTGGAAGAGAACATGCCCTTGACCTTCGGAGAACGATGACTTGACTTTGGTGTTGAACCAATTTGGCAAGTAGACACTCACGATGAATTGGACAATAAGTCTCAGGTTGTGAAGCTGGTTCCCTTTCAGTTTATGATGAGCGACCCAAATTCTGCAGAACCTGAGAGCCGTTGTGAGCCACCTAGAATGTGAGACTGGACCTATCCGCAGGTAAGCAAGTCTATCAGGCATGACCCCAGTTTTGATGGCACTGCAAATTATGTAACCATAGTACTGGTCAGCACTCAGGCCGTCAATGACAGTATGTGCAAGCCTAACGAGTGGAGGGCCAACTGTGATTTTTTCAAAGCTCGGATTTATTTCTCAACTCAGTGGCAGAGTCCAGCATCTTGCCAAGAGGACCAGACCATCTGTTGTTTGAAAGAGTCTTGCCATCCAGCTCCTGGATCAGATGTCTGAGTGGCAACTCGTTGGTGTGGAGGTCACAAACAATCCAGACCAGCTTCCTCCCAATCTTCCGCTCTATCCACTGTATGACCCCCTCTTGCCACCCTGTGTTCGTGTTGGTGCTGTCCCCTCCAATGGCCTGCAGGGTCTGGTCTACGTTCCTCTCTCTGAGCCAGTTCACAATGTTATCTGCCACTATCTCAGCTGGTTTCTTGATGTCATCTTTCTCTGGAGTGAAATGCCACAAATACTTCCCTCCTGGTTCACTGCAGCAGGAGTAGTGTTCCTCCTTCACCATGGCAGGGAACAACTTGTCAGAATCGCCAACTTTCATGAACACTTTAGTGTCATCCCTTCTCCCATCAAAGAACAGACAATTGATTCCATTTTCTCTTATCCCCTTATCAAACTCCTCTTCTAGGTTACTGACAAGTTTCTCCTGAGCTCTCCTTACTTTGTTATGATCTATCACCAGGTGAACATCATCAGGTGTTATCAAACCAATCGTCAACCCCAGAGTAGCTGTTGCTATCCTGCAGTTTCTCTGAGACCAGTGTGGTGTCGTATGCTGGCCAGAGCTATGCTCGGGATATCTTTCCTATTTCGAATCTTATGCCTGGAAGGTTTGGGATCATTATTTTCTGGGTTAGGGACAAAGTCACCATTCTCCTGGTCAGCACTCGGATCAGCCATGGGGAAGTCATTAAACTCTGAATCAGCTTGACTCCAATCATCAGCCTTTTTTACCTCACCCTGGGCCTTCTCAAGTCTCTTTTCCTCGGCAACTCTTCTCCTCTTCTGTCTCTCTGTGGCAGCCTCCTGTCTCTTGGACTCCGGAATATCTTGGCTAGAAATCATGAGAGCCCCTATATTGCCAGTCTTCTCTCTCTGTGCTTTGACAAATGCCAGTTCGATCACAGGAATCTTCAGTTCACGCTTGCAAATACAGGAGATGTGGGCCTCGGATTTA
>NW_024718641.1:0-13874 GCF_018991925.1 Homarus americanus
CCCTCTGTGGTTACTGGCAGATCCCATTGAAGAAGGAGGATCAGCCACTGACCACTTTCATCACGCCTTACGGACGCTTCCGCTACTGCCGTGGCCCTATGGGATTCGCTGCTACGGGGACGCCTTCTGTCTCCATGGTGACATGGCACTTCAAGGCGTGACCAACTGCGTGAAGGTAGTGGATGACGACCTCCTCTACGCTGAGGACTACCTGACGTATCTTCGCCGCATCGACGAGGTACTGACCAGGTGTAGGACGCACGGCATCACTCTGAATGCCGAGAAGTTCGTCTTGGCCGCACCTGCAGTGTCTTTCTGCGGCTATCGACACTCAAGGGATGGCTTTGCTGCGGACCCGGAGAAAATTCGCGCGATAGAGGACTTTGCCAAACCTGCCAACCTTATGGATCTCAGGTCTTTCATGGGCCTGGTGAACCAGCTGGCAGAATTTTCTCCTGACGTCTCCGCCGCTGCCGGGCCTCTCCGCCCCCTGATGAGCCCCAAGAGGACTTTCACGTGGACCCCTGACCACGACCTCGCCTTTCATAAGGTGAAGGAGGCCCTGTCAAGTCCACCTATCCTCGCTGCTTTCGACCCACCGCTCCCCACCGTCCTCCAGACAGACGCCTCGCGCCTGTACGGGGTTGGTTACGCCCTTCTCCAGGATCACGGTGGAGGAAAGTACCGGCTCGTACAGTGTGGCTCTCGCTTCCTCACCGATGCTGAGTCTCGCTACGCTACCATCGAGCTGGAGCTGCTGGCAGTGGTATGGGCCTTATCGAAGTGCAAGTATTACTTGATTAGCCTACAGCACTTCGACCTCATCACAGACCACAGGCCCTTGGTCCCCATTCTTAACAACTATTCGCTGGACGCCATCGAGAATCCCCGCCTCCAGCGCCTTAAGGAGAAGATTTTGGCCTTTGTCTTCACCGAGGCTTGGCGTGCAGGTAAGGAGTTGTACATCCCAGATGCCCTCTCCCACTCCCCAGTCAGCCCCCGACACCTGAAGACGAGATGCTCAACACAGACGCCGTTTTCTCCGTCAGCAATATCGTCACTTTGCACGCCGTACAGTCCCTCGCCAGCACCTAGACCTCAGTGTCGCCACCCGACAGCGATTTGGCCCTTGAGGAACTACGGACCGCGGCACGCGACGACCCCTCCTACACTCAGCTCTTGGAGAGTGTGAGGACTGGGTTCCCTCGCGACCGTTTTGACCTCCACAACGCCCTACGCCTGTATTGGAAGATACTGAGGACCTCTACGCAGATGGGGACCTCCTCCTTTACGGTGCCCATATGGTCGTCCCTGCAGCTCTCCGTCGTCGGGTTCTGGCCCACTTACACGACAGCCATCGTGGAGCAGAGGCCACCAAGCGCTCCGCACATGGCAGGCTGTGTACTTTCCCGGCATTGACGCGAATATCGTCAATACGGTCCGTGCCTGTGAGCCGTGCCAGATCATGCAGCCCAGTCAACAGCAGGAGCCCCTGTTGTGCGACGACGAATCCACCAGGCCCTTCGAGTCCGTGTCGGCTGACTTCTTCAGCACAGCAGGGAAACATTTCCTAGTTGTCGCCGACCGACTCTCTGGCTGGCCTGTGGTGGTAATCTGTGGCTCGGACACGACGTCCGCGGCCACCATTCACCACTTCCGGCACCTCTTTCGTGACCTGGGCGTCCCCGTACGTCTGCGGACGGACGGTGGACCACAGTTCACCAGCAGGGACTTCAGAGGATTCCTGGAGCGTTGGGGAGTCCGCCATATCGTGTCAACACCCCACAACCCACAGTCAATCGGCCACACTGAGGCTGCGGTCAAGACAGTCAAGCATCTCATCCTCAAGGTGGCCCCTTCAGGCAACATAGACTGTGAGGCATTTGACAAAGGACTCCTGGAGTTACATAATACTCCTACCCACACAGGACGCTCCCCTGCCCAGATCCTGTATGGTCACCCTCTCCGCTCTTGCGTTCCTGCACACGCCAAGGCCTTTGCGAAGGAGTGGCAGACCAGAGCCGAGAGCTGCGACCGCCGCGCCGCTACACGTGCCCAGGAAGCCAAGGATCGGTATGACGACCGTGCCCGCCCTCTTCAGCCGCTGGAGATTGGTGCCCTTGTCCGCGTCCAGGACCCGACGACCACACGTTGGGACAAGGTGGGCATTGTGATGGGGGTCGGCCGGTCGCGTGACTACAAGGTCAGGATGCCGAGCGGCCGCGTCTGGTGGAGGAACCGCCGCTTCCTCCGGCCAGTCCCACCCCCTGCTGCTGGCCCCCTGATCGAGGACGAGTCCCCTACACCTCACGAGGATCCGCCCCACAGTGCACCTCGACGAACAGTGCACCTCGACGCTCGGAGCGACTTAGGACTAAGAAGTCCGCTCAAGACAAAGACTATGAGCGTGAGGGGGGGGAGGGAGATGTAGGTTATGTATCTAAGCTATTGTTCCGAGTAGCAACCTTGTATATAGTGCAGTAGCACTGCCTGTTATGTGGGCAACATTGCCCCAGGCTGCCATATGGCAAGGCAGTCTCAGTCTGTGTGAGCTGTGCACTTGGCACACACTAGTCACCGCTTTATGTTCTCCCTGTCCATAATAAACGGACTTCAGTGTTACCCCGTTTCCCTACCCATCACTGCATTCTTCAGGGAACACTTGTAACCATCACTCCGTGCTCGGAGAAATGCGAATACATTATAGTTAGCTTCTTCCCTTGTGAAGTCTCGATTCCGGTCATGCTGTGGTAATATTTTCTACACATTAGTTGCTTGCGTCACTGGGTTAGTCATGTTAGTGGTTATGGGTTTACTAGTTAATGGCAATGCTGGTAAATTACTCGTGCATTGATCAGAAGATGTCAATACACTGTCAGAGGTAGGTTCACTATACAGAGGTGTAGTGTCGTAAGAACGTCTTGACTTAAGTTGTGTAAATAATAATTCGTTATTTGTTTTATCTATGATTGCTTCACTGGCTTCTATTGAAGTGTTTACTGTTAGTTCAGGTTCAATGACTCGTAATTCATGCGCACCTACGAGTTCACATGTGTCAGTGTTAACAGTGTCATGAGGTACAGTGTCACTTGAATCACCATCTAAGTCTTCATTAAGTTGATCGTTAACAATATATGAATGATCCATAAATGTTTCTTAGATTTAAATGTTTAATAACTTTGCCAATCCATTTTAACTGGTATGTTTGTTTTAATACATAGAATGCAAATCTGTTGAGGAAGTACACTTCAAATATGTACATGGACCAGTTGACAGCTGTTTTGGTATGACACTGTGGGGCACGTGATATTGGTTCACACTCAGGATGGGATGGAGAAAGGAAACTCAAAATGTGCTCTCTGTATACATATTGTATTGGATGTACAATGCAGCTTGGTGCTGGGAAGGCAGCATGGTTACAGGCGTTGAGTAGAGAGAGCTGGTTGGTGAGGGTGCTCAGAGGAGGACCAGCTTGTGGGTCGCCATGGTCGCCGACTGGGGAGGGAGCCGCCAGGCAGGAGCGGAGGAGGAGATGGTGTTGCTTGCTGGTGGTTCTAGGTAGAAAGAGATATAGGTCACCAAGAGGTGAGGTCTTATATAGCGGAGGTAGGCGTGGCTTAATAGTTGACCTCAGTCATGTAAAGCGGCGCTGGTTGCTGACCTAGACCACGAGGCATACACTGGGGAATTCGCGGGGTCGGCTAGTCAGCGACAAACAGCGTTTGTAGGGGAGGAATCCACTACAACACGAATTGTTTTAATTAAGTTCTGAAACCTTTAAGTGGCAGGTCTGATGTAAATATCTGAGGTTCGTGATATTATGTTGTCTAGCACTCAGGATGGATGGAAACTCTAAGGTGGTGGTTTTCTTATATAATATAAGTTATATGGTAGACAGTCTGGTGCTGGAGATGCTGTATGGTGAGGAGCTGCTCAGTAGACACGTTCGGTGAGTAGCGTGTTGAAGGAGGTAGATGTGCAGGAGCTTCGTTAGAGAAGATGTTGCCTGTTGCTGGCCTCCAGGTTGAATGAGAGCTGGACAGCGAGGAGCTTGCTTGGAGGAGGTGTTGCGTGTTCAGGAACGTAGAGTAGAATGAATCTCAATGGAGAGACAGAGCTTATATACACAGCAGCCGGAAGTAAACCCGTGGGAACTCGCCGGTTTCTCGACTCCCCCCCCTCGTGTTGCTAGGATACTGTGGCATCTGGTGACGCCCCCCCTGGGCCGCTCGTTTGGTTGCTAGGGAAGACTGTAGCATTGGAATGCGCTACGCAGTTGTAGGGGAGACGTCCACTACAATACTCCCCCTCCCCTCCCGGCGCGGCGGGAGGCTGGATGTTGTCCGGGTTGTGTCCCACACATAACACATACCGGGCAGGTGTACGTACGACTCGGCCGCTACGTGTAACAACTCCGTCTAGTGACACAAAACCTGTGGGAGAATTAGGAGGAGAAAGAGGGTTTGGGATTAGAGGAGGTTGTACAAGCAATGGTTGTTGTGCTCCTGCTGCTGCAGGGGCTGCGTCAGGAGGAGGGTCCGTGGCAGGAGCAGGTTCTATGATAGGTGCAGGTTCTATGTCAGGAGGAGGGTCCATGGCAGGAGCAGGTTCTATGACAGGAGGGAGGTCTATTACAGGTTCAGGTTCTATGACAGGAGGAGGGTCTATGACAGGAGCAGGTTCTACAGCAGGAACAGGGTGTACATGAGGGTGAAAAGAGGGTGCCCAGAAATGTCGTGGGCGTGGTGTTGCTGCCGGTGGTAACTGCGGGTAGACTGGTGCAGGCGTAGTTTGTTGATGGTGCTGCTGGGCTGGGGGCCCGACGGGTAAGGTGGCCGGTTTGACTCGGTCTATGCTGACGGTGTCATGTCTGCCATTCCGGATAATCGTCAGGAACTTTGCTGAACGATGTTACGAACCACGCCATCAATTGTCCTGATCTACCTACCCAGCACCACGAGCAACGCCATCTAGGGACGAAACCCGAGTATGACTACTCTTAGTTACCACTCCGGGGTTTCCCTTCTCCATATCCTGGTTGTTGCGTCACCTCCTCAAAGTCTTCTTCGTCAGCTCCAGTTCGATGAGAGTTCAGTTCACTCTGGGAAGTGACCACAGGATCACCTATCCTGGAAACCTACGGCACAGTGACTACCTACCGTCTTCTACAATACTCAGCCTTACTCGTCAGCCCTCTCAGCTCCGCACTTAAGTATTTGTAATCTTATGTTACCTCCCACCTCCACCTTGCTTCAAATTATTGTATGTTGTATAAATATGTATATACTGTTAATGTTTAGGTTAAGTATGGTTAAGGGTAAATTATAGAAAGCTGAATATTTTGTTAAGGAATTTATGGTACTTTATTATACACAACAAAAACTCACATCCTTTGTCTACCCTTTTATAGTCCGATTGTCTTTGTTTTTGTTTTTTGTTGTTGCCTGTTGGGATCTGGGTAGACTTTTAACTATATTCTAAATCCCCAACTCGTAACAACGGGTAACCACCTGGAAAGGTCCATCATAGGGGCGTTGTAATGGGTTGCGGTGAGCATCATGCCTGACGAAAACATACTCGGCTGTGAGTAGTGCAGGAGGGATGTGTTCAGGGCGCCAAGGAGGCTGGCGTGGAGCAGTAGCTCTGAATGCAGAAACTGCTTGTCGTAGCTTTTGGAGTAAGTCGTGACGAACAGCTGGAGTGGTTTGGTTGGGATCAGGAGGGAGTGAGAAATCCCCGGGTAGCCGAAGGGGCTCGCCTAGTGTAAGATCTGCTGGGCTACAGTCCATATCCTCCTTGTGTGACGCACGGATGCCGAGGAGCACTAAGGGAAGCGCATCAGTCCAGCTGTAAGGGTCGTGCTGTGCCTTGACTGCGTCCTTCAGCTGCCGGTGAAAACGCTCTACCATGCCGTTGGCTTGAGGGTGATATGCTGTAGTGCGTTGCCTAGACGTGTCTCCTAGTCACAGGCCTGGCATTTGACATTATTAGGGACCTGCCACTCTTTGCCATAAACAGATAAAATGTACCGGGAACTTTCCCCCCACACACTCATCATTCTCTCACTTTATGTAACTTGACAGAACCTATGACCCTTCAGGCTTTTACGCCCTTAATGTACGAGTCATAAAGGCAAGTATGAACTTTTCATACTTCCCTGTTGGGCGCTGTAAACGCTTCACCTTGCACAGGATGTAAGGGGGTGCCCAATAAACTAGCCCCCTCGGGGGCAAATCTGAATCTGAATCTGTCTAGACGTGCCGAGGAAATGTAGGAGGTGCTGCCAGAGTTGTGACTCAAACTGGACTCCTCGGTCAGTGATTACGGTTGCGGGGGGGCCAAAACGGGAAACCCAACCGGACATGAAGGCGCGGACAGTAGTCTCTGCTGTAGCATTGGGCATGGGAATTGCTTCTGTCCACCTGGTGAAACGGTCGATGCAGGTGAAGATGTAGGTGCTACCGTAGGATGATGGAAGAGGTCCCACGATGTCGAGGTGTACTGCTTGAAAACGTCCTTTGGGAATAGGGAAGGTTTGTAAGGGGGCCCGTATGTGACGATGTATTCTGGAGGACTGGCGGGCCAGGCACTGGGCAGCCCATTTCTTAGTATCAGACTTGATGCCGGGCCAAACGACACGTTGCGTGAGGAGGCGCTGGGAGGCCCGCACACCCGGGTGGCTGAGACCATGGATGCGGTCGAAAACAGCGCGGTGGTGGACGTGAGGCACGAACGGTCTAGGCTGTCCACAGGATACGTCGCACCACAATTTTATCTTTGTGCCAGGAACAGGGAGTTCTTGGAGTGTGAAGCCTGAGGGGGATGTCTTGTATGCTGCCAGGTCTTCGTCTTTCTCTTGAGCCGCGGCTAGCTGCCCATAATCAATGGGTGGAGATGAGGGAAGAATGTTGGATATACAACGAGAGAGGGCGTCGGCGATCTCGTTGTGGCTGCCTTTAATGTGTTGGACGTCGCTGGAGAACTCCGAGATGTAAGCCAAGTGGCGCAGGACACGAGGTGTATGTGACTGGGAAGCTGAAGCGAAGGCGTGGACGAGGGGCTTGTGATCAGTGAAGATGGTGAACTGACGGGCCTCGAGGAAGTGCTGGAAATGTTTGACAGCCAGGTATATGGCCAGGAGTTCTCGATCAAAGGCGCTGTACTTGAGGCGTGGTGGTTGCAGCCGTTGTGAGAAGAAAGCAATGGGCATGAGAATTCCGTTGATCCCCTGCTGTAAGACGGCGCCCACTGCAGTAGAAGAAGCGTCTGTTGTGAGAGTGATCCGGGCGTTAGGTGCGGGTTGGGCCAGGAGGGTGAGGCTTGTAATGTGCTGTTTGATAGTGGTGAATGCCGTAGTAGCCTCTTGAGTCCACACGAGAGACTTGTGAGACTTCTTTGGGCGTCCCTTGAGAAGGTCGTGTAAGGGGCTAGGACGGTGGCAGCTTTGTCAATGAAGCGGTGGTAGTAGTTGACTAAACCCAGGAATTCTCGGAGTTTCTTCGCCGTTTCAGGTTTGGGGAACTCCCTAATCGCAGTTATCTTCTGTGGTAGGGGTTGTATGCCACTGGGCGAGACTCCAAAGACGCACTTAGCAGGATGAACTTTCATGTTGTTGTTCTGCAGGCGTTGGAGAAGGAGTTGTAGGTGGTGACGGTGCTTGGCAGGCGTCGAAGATGCGACGAGGATGTCGTCAATGTAGACGGTGACAAAATCAAGGTCGCGAAGCATATGGTCCATGTACCTCTGGAAAGTCTGTGCTGCATTGCGTAAGCCAAAACTCATGAAAGTGTACTCGAAGAGTCCAAACGGAGTGGTGATGGCTGTCTTCTGGGTATCTGCCGGTGCTACTGGGATCTGGTGGAAGGCACGCTCCAAGTCGATCTTCGAGAAGATAGTCTTGCCATGAAGTTTGTGGTGAAAGTCCTGGACATGCGGAATAGGGTACCTGTCAGGTTTGGTGACGAGATTCAGGGCTCTGTAGTCGCCACACACCCTCCACTCGCCGGGTGTTTGCTTAGGAACCATGTGAAGAGGCGATGCCCAGGGACTCCTTGAAGGGCAAATGATGCCGTCTTGCAGTAGTTTGTTGAATTCTACTTTGGCTGTGTTCAGGAGCTCAGGGCACAGGCGGCGAGGGCGTGAAAAGACTGGTGGTCCTTTGGTTTCGATGTGGTGGAAAATTCCCGATGTAGGTGGTGGGGGTAGGGAGACTCGGGGTGAGAAAAGCTCCTTGAATTCGTCGAGCAGGGAGGAGAACTCGTTGGAAGGCGCAAGACAGGTGATAGTGTCGGTGTGTCTGGCACAAGAACCCTGGATCTTGCGTGCTGTAGGCTCATGGATGAGGCATAGATGACTTGGTTTGACGCTGAGATTGTGAAAGGTGAGGAAGTCGAAACCAAGGATGGGTTGAGACACGTCTGCTGTCACGAATAACCAACGCAGAGTCTTGGGCAGACCGAGGTCTAAGGCGAGGGTGCGTACGCCGTAGGAGGCGATGGAGGTACCGTTGGCAGCGAACAGGTCATAAGAGGGTTGCTTTGACTTGTCTTGTAGTGAGGGAGGGATGAGGCTGACCGATGAACCTGTGTCGATGAGGAACTTCTTGCCAGAGGTGCGGTCGGTGACGCGCAGTAATGAGACGCCTGAAGGGACGGAGGCTGAGGCGTCTACCAGCCTCCGGTGTTGCCGTTTCCCGAATAGGTGCAATAGGGCTCACAGTTTCGAGCATTGCGGCCAAAAGTCTGGTGATACCAGCAGAGCGTATATTTGTTGTGCTGGGGGCTGGCTGCTGTGCGTCGGAACTTGTAGGGCGTGGTGTGTGAGTCAGGAACTGGCGCAGCAGCGGGTATGGAGGAGCAGAACTGCTCAATGGTGTCCATCCTGCGGTTCAAAGTTTGCAACAGGTCCTTGATGTCTTGTGAGGTATTGCTCGGCTGAGGGGTGTTGACCCGGCTTACAAGTTCGGTGTTAGGTACTGGTGTGACCGTGGCGGCAAGGAGTGCAGCAGCGCACTCGTTGAAAATTCTGTCTGCCGCGGTTGCATATAGTTCTGGTGTCGTAGAGTAATCTACTGCGGAGAGGATGTTGCGTACTTCTGTGGGTAGCTTTTGTGCGTGAAGCTGGCGCAGGATAGAGTCGGGGAGTCTGTCTGTGTGACGGGAGTTCAGCCGACACATCTCCTCCCAGAGACGTCCCGGGGTTGAGTTCCCGAGGGAGATAGAGGATAGGTCTTGCAGGAGATTGGGGCTGGTCTGTTGATATCGCGTCTTCAAGGTATCCCGCAGGGTAGCGAATGTGTTGTCATCTGGAGGGTTGGAAATGGTCTGTGAGACCCGCGTGGCGACTTCCGTGGGCAAGGCACAGAGCAGGGCGCCATACTTTTGCTCGTCAGTCGCTTGTGAGCCGACGAGGGCTGCTTCCACATGATCTAACCAGTCCTCGACGTTGTGGTTGAAAGTCGGTAGAGAGATCCGTCCGTCCTCCATCCTGTGTGAGTGCTGTTTTCCGGGGGTCACCATTTGTAGGGTTTCGTGATATTATGTTGTCTAGCACTCAGGATGGATGGATGGAAACTCTAAGGTGGTGGTTTTCTTATATAATATAAGTTATATGGTAGACAGTCTGGTGCTGGAGATGCCGTGTGGTGAGGAGCTGCTCAGTGGACACGTTCGGTGAGTAGCGTGTTGAAGGAGGTAGATGTGCAGGAGCTTCCTTAGAGAAGATGTTGCCTGTTGCTGGCCTCCAGGTTGAATGAAAGCTGGACAGCGAGGAGCTTGCTTGGAGGAGGTGTTGCGTGTTTAGGAACGTAGAGTAGAATGAATCTCAATGGAGAGACAGAGCTTATATACACAGCCGCCGGAAGTAAACCGTGGGAAGTCGCCGGTTTCTTGACTCCGTTGCTAGGGAAGACGTGGCTGGTTGCTAGGATACTGTGGCATGTGGTGACGCCACCCCCTAGGCCGCTCGTTTGGTTGCTAGGAAAGACGTAGCAGGTGGCTGGTTGCTAGGATACTGTGGCATTGGAATGCGGCTACGCAGTTGTAGGGGAGACGTCCACTCAAACACTTCTTGGCATTTTCTGTTTTATTGCTGAGAGCAGGTATATACACGGATATAATCTGAGAGAATATATTGTGAATTATCTCCAGGGAAGTGTTGTGAATATCACTTTGAGATAACACTTCTGTTAAGTGTAAACTTCCCTGTCTAGTGGTATGGAGAGAACTGCCCCTCTCTGGGGTGTGAGAGCGTGGTAGAGAGCGAGCAGTGTTTACTGAATCGGCTGACCCTGGCTTGAGCCCTACGACAGATACAGCCTCAGTGATCTAGTCATAAACAATATGGTGAATCACTTGTTGAATAATTTGATAAATAACTTGGAGTTAGGGGTATATTTATATGCAGCAAAGGTGCTGTTACAATCTAGTAAACCAACCAAACCTGTCTTAACCTATTGTGAAGACTGTGTATTGTAATACTGTACTGTATTACCTTTTGTGTAGATATTAGTTATTAATAAGGACTGAGTCACTTAGGTAATGTAATTACTATTATTATTTATAAGTAAGAATTATTTATTTGCTTCATTGTACAGAAATTTAAAACAATCTGATGTTGTGACTTCACTCCCCCTTCACTTGCTGAACAGTTCTCTGATATTCATTGTTCTTTGTGGATAGTTCTTTTTTCCTCCCAAAGTCTTCAGTAGGTGGGCACTTCCTTGACACCTGGAATGACACAAGGAAGCTCCTGCAAGATGCAGGGGTTAATTCATCAAACAGGTAGGCTTCTCAAGTGGTTAAATCATCATACAGGTAGGCTTCTCAAGGGGTTAAATCATCATACAGGTAGGCTTCTCAAGTGGTTAAATCATCATAGAAGGTAAGCTTCTCAAGGGGTTAAATCATCATGCAGGTAAGCTTCTCAAGGGGTTAAATCATCATACAGGTAAGCTTCTCAAGATGATACATCATCATACAGGTAAGCTTCTCAAGGGGTTAAATCATCATACAGGTAAGCTTCTCAAGGGGTTAAATCATCATACACGTAAGCTTCTCAAGGGTTTAAATCATCATACAGGTAAGCTTCTCAAGGGGTCAAATCATCATACAGGTAGGCTTCTGAAGGGGTAAAATCATCATACAGGTAAGCTTCTCAAGGGGTAAATCATCATACAGGTTAGCTTCTCAAGGCGTTAAATCATCATACAGGTAGGCTTCTCAAGGGGTTAAATCATCATACAGGTAAGCTTCTCAAGGGGTTAAATCATCATACAGGTAAGCTTCTCAAGGGGATAAATCATCATACAGGTAAGCTTCTCATGGGGTAAATTCATCATAAAGGTAAGCTTCTCAAGGGGTTAAACATCATACACCTAAGGTTTTCAAGGGTTTAAATTATCATACAGGTAAGCTTCTCAAGGGGTTAAATCATCATACAGGTAGGCTTCAAAAGGAGTAAAATCATCATACAGGTAAGCTTCTCATGGGGTTAAATCATCATACTGGTAGGCTTCTCATGGGGTTAAATCATCATACAGGTAAGCTTCTCAAGGGGTTAAATCATCATACAGGTAAGCTTCTCAAGGGTTTAAATCATCATACAGGTAGGCTTCTCAAGGGGTTAAATCATCATACAGGTAAGCTTCTCAAGGGGTTAAATCATCATACAGGTAGGCTTCTCAAGGGGTTAAATCATCATACAGGTAGGCTTCTCAAGGGGTTAATTCATCAAACAGGTTGGCTTCTCAAGGGGTTAAATCATCATACAGGTAAGCTTCTCAAGGGATTAAATCATCATACAGGTAGGCTTCTGAAGGGGTTAAATCATCATACAGGTAAGCTTCTCAAGGGGTTAAATCATCATAGAGGTAAGCTTCTCAAGGGGATAAATCATCATACAGGTAAGCTTCTCAAGGGGTTAAATCATCATACAGGTAAGCTTCTCAAGGGTTAAATCATCATACAGGTAAGCTTTCAAGGTTAAATCATCATACAGGTAAGCTTCTCATGGGGCAACCACTGCCACAGGTAGGGATTCTGGCGGGGTTAAATCATCATACAGGTAAGCCAGGGGTTAAATCATCATACCGGTAAGCTTCTCAAGGGGCTAAATCATCATACAGGTAGGCTTCTAAAGGGGTTAATCATCATACAGGTAAGCTTATCAAGGGGTTAAATCATCATACAGGTAGGCTTCTCAAGCAGTTAACTCATCATACAGGTAGGCTTCTCAAGGGGTTAATTCATCAAACAGGTAGGCTTCTCAAGGGGTTAAATCATCATACAGGTGAGCTTCTCAAAGGATTAAATCATCATACAGGTAGGCATTTGAAGGGGTTAAATCATCATACAGGTAAGCTTCTCAAGGGGTTAAATCATCATACAGGTAAGCTTCTCAAGGGGTTAAATCATCATACACGTAAGCTTCTCAAGGGTTTAAATCATCATACAGGTAGGCTTCTCAAGGTGTTAAGTCATCATACAGGTAGGCTTCTCAAGGGGTTAATTCATCATGCAGGTAAGCTTCTCAAGGGCTTAAATCATCATACAGGTAAGCTTCTCAAGAGGATAAATCATCATACAGGTAAGCTTCTCAAGGGGTTAAATCATCATACAGGTAAGCTTCTCAAGGGGTTAAATCATCATACACGTAAGCATCTCTAGGGTTTAAATCATCATACAGGTAAGCTTCTCAAGGGGTTAAATCATCATACAGGTAGGCTTCTCAAGGGGTTAAATCATCATACAGGTAAGCTTTTCAAGGGCTCAAATCATCATACAGGTAGGCTTCTCAAGAGGTTAAATCATCATACAGGGAGGCTTCTCAAGGGGTTAAATCATCATACAGGTAAGCTTCTCAAGGGGTTAAATCATCATACAGGTAAGCTTCTCAAGGGGTTAAATCATCATACAGGTAAGCTTCTCAAGGGGATAAATCATCATACAGGTAAGCTTCTCATGGGGTAAATTCATCATAAAGGTAAGCTTCTCAAGGGGTTAAACATCATACACCTAAGGTTTTCAAGGGTTTAAATTATCATACAGGTAAGCTTCTCAAGGGGTTAAATCATCATACAGGTAGGCTTCAAAAGGAGTAAAATCATCATACAGGTAAGCTTCTCATGGGGTTAAATCATCATACTGGTAGGCTTCTCATGGGGTTAAATCATCATACAGGTAAGCTTCTCAAGGGGTTAAATCATCATACAGGTAAGCTTCTCAAGGGTTTAAATCATCATACAGGTAGGCTTCTCAAGGGGTTAAATCATCATACAGGTAAGCTTCTCAAGGGGTTAAATCATCATACAGGTAGGCTTCTCAAGGGGTTAAATCATCATACAGGTAGGCTTCTCAAGGGGTTAATTCATCAAACAGGTTGGCTTCTCAAGGGGTTAAATCATCATACAGGTAAGCTTCTCAAGGGATTAAATCATCATACAGGTAGGCTTCTGAAGGGGTTAAATCATCATACAGGTAAGCTTCTCAAGGGGTTAAATCATCATAGAGGTAAGCTTCTCAAGGGGATAAATCATCATACAGGTAAGCTTCTCAAGGGGTTAAATCATCATACAGGTAAGTTCTCAAGAGGTTAAATCATCATACAAGTAAGCTTCTCAAGGGGTTAAATCATCATACAGGTAAGCTTCTCAAGGGGTTAAATCATCATGCAGGTAAGCTTCTCAAGGGGTTAAATTAACATACAGGTAAGCTTCTCAAGGGGATAAATCATCATACAGGTAAGCTTCTCAAGGGTTTAAATCATCATACAGGTAAGCTTCTCACGGGGTTAAATCATCATACACGTAAGCTTCTCAAGGGTTTAAATCATCATACAGGTAAACTTCTCAAGGGGTTAAATCATCATACAGGTAG
>NW_024718642.1:0-19971 GCF_018991925.1 Homarus americanus
TATTAAAATAACAGCAATTCCAAGAGGCAGTTCACACAGTCAAGAAAATTGCCAGAAAGTTAAAACAACGTTATTGCTACACTACCTTCCCAAAGAGAAGATTTAACATACAAAGTCGTAGACAAGTAATTTCTCCGAGTAATTATTTCATGTCAGTTTTATTACGTAGAGTGAAACCTGTAATCTGGGAATGGTTTCACTCAAGTTAATCACTGTATAGTAAAAGTCTAATAGCTACAGAAATGCAATATTCTTTTACATGTCTTGACACACCAACAAGCAGGGTGATAAATACTGGTAAGTGGGAGGTGACGTGGCGTGGAGGTGATGTGGGGCGTGTGAGGACGTAGATGGAGGTGACGTATGTGTGAGGTGACGTAGGTGTGAGGTGACGTAGGTGTGAGATGACGTAAATGAGAAATGAATATGATGTGACATGGAGAATTGTGGGCGTGAAAACTTAAGACAGAGAAGAATCAATGGCGTGGAGATGGAGTCGTGGGCGGAGAGAATCGTGCGCTGGGGAGTCGAGAGTCATGGTCGTGGGCGTAGGGAATCATAGGCACTGAGAGTTGTGGGCGTATAGAGTTGTCAGCGTAGAGAGTTGTGGGCGTGGGAGTCAACTAAGGTCATATATCACTGACTCAACTATTTCCGTCTAAATAAGGTGTTATTTTTGGACGGCAGGAAATTAAAGTTTGGTTTACAGCGGTGTGTAGTGGGGGTTGGGGGGGGGTGAGATGTTGACAGTGAGGGAAGGAGATGTTGACAATGAGAGGGGAGGAGATGCTGACAGTAAGAGAAGGAGGAGAAGGTGCTGACAATGATGGGAACGAGAAGAGATGCTAACAGTGATGGGAGGGAGATGAGATGCTGACAGTGAGGGGAAGGGGAGGGAATGCTGACAGTGAGGGAAGGACTGAGTGAGGGGAGGAGATGCTGAAAGTGAGAGGAGGAGAATCTGACAGGAAGGGGAGATGTTGACAGTAAGTGGATGCTGACAGTGAGTGGAGGGGAAGGAGATGCTGACAGTGAGGGAAAGGCGAGGAGATTCTGGTAGTGAGAGGAAGGGGAAGAGATGCTGACAGAATGACTGTGATATCGGAAGGGGACACTGTAACACAGCCAGGGGATATGGATTCTACTGTTCACACGACTGTGTGTGTGTGTGTGTGTGTGTACTATTGTAATTACAGAACAATATGTACATGATGTGGGTCATTATAAAATGACTTGTGCCCGGGTGGGCTAATGCCCTTTAAAAAAAATTACATAAATCCATATTACAGGGTGAGGTGTAATGGTACATAAAGTGCTCGTAAATAGTTGCAGATTGAGGCTTTACAACTAGAGGATGAAGGGTGTGTAAACTACAGGTCTACAGTGTCAGGCTTACATGTTACAGGAACAACAGATAATAGTTACAGGTATTAAGTCACGGGAAAAGTACATAAACTACAGCCAGAAGGGCTAGAGCATTGAGAGGGCCAGACGCAGAAGGCCAGTAAGACATCCTTCTCTGGCGTTGATGAAGGAGACACTAAATGGCACTTGAGGCGAAATGAGCTTAGTGAGGGGGAGGTAACAGCCGGGTGATGGCTCGTTGCCTGTTTACAGCATTTCTGGACTGTGCTGTACCGCTTCCCAGAAATGGGAAAGAGAAAGTGAAGGATGGGAGAGGAGAGAGGAGAAAATGTCGAATGGACAAGGTTGAGAGTAAAGAGGATGGGATGGAGGGCGTTTGAGGAAGAAGGAAGTGAGACAGTGGAAAACTGTACAGGGGTTGAGATAAAGGAGGGGTGAGGAAGGGGGATGGGTGACTTACGGGGGGGGGGGATAGGATGATTTGGAAAGACGGTATGAAAGAGAAATGAAGAGAAATGCTAGTGGAAGGAGGGACGTGACAGAAGGGACTTAATTGCATATATTACTGCAAAGTCATTATAGGAAGTGTTATTAGCAACATTTACAGCACAATACGACAAAGTCGATAAACGTTTTGATTTGGTGGATCAGTCTTTGTATAATCGTCTGAAGCGTTTTTTACTTCCCAGCCATTCGTGGATCAATTATCTAAAATGATTGTATCGCCAGACGTGTATCGCCTACGTATAATTTACCTTAATTCCCCATTACAGACGGGAATCTGTACTGGTTATGATTGCTTACGTTTAAGTTTTAGTGAGTTCTGTGTTATTAATTATGTTACTACTGGTGACTTTATTGTAGGAGAGACAGGCAGTTGATTCCGCCTAGTGCTGGCAGTATCGTATACAGGCAACGGCGTCATGTCTGTATATCGCTGTCGTGCCATGTACGGCGAATCCGCGTGGCTTCAGAACAAGACGAATGAACAGGCTTTGTGTGAAATATAACAAAGCCTAGGATTGCTTTTGTTGTTTTTGTTGTGCCGCAGAGGTCCCATGTTCGATTCCTGAGTAGTGAGGTATTGTTTGTATATATATATATATATATATATATATATATATATATATATATATATATATACCCTCGTGTTTGACGATGGTCGGGCCTAAACCACCTGGGTGGCGGAATCTACACTACAATGCAGCTAACTGTCTCCGTCTGTCCAAGTTATCTGTTAGTCTATCCGGTCTCTGTAACTCTGTTGGTATGTGCTCTTGATGCTTCCGAAGATTTGCCAGGTAGTGACAGAGCCCTCGGGGTGTCTTTAAGAGAGATGACCATTAGACGCGTTACATTTAAAAAGAGAGTAAAATTTCGCCATACATCTACCAGGAGGCTACTGATCAGGTGTGAGGTGAACGGGAATTACACAAGCTAACCATTACTCACAAAATACGCTCCGCTGGTCGATTTACATCCAGGTACCTAATCACTACTGGGTAGACAGAAGCAAATGGCGCAAAGGAACATACATACAGCTTGAACCAGTCACAGGAACTCCTTGCCTTGGCGTGGGTGATTACAGGTAAACGTAAATAAACACCGTCATCTCTCTCTCTCTCTCTCTCTCTCTCTCCTCGAGTTAGTCACCCGGGGCGTCCTCTGCATCTGTCAGTTATATTACCTCTTAACGCCAACGCTCAACACGGAGCCTCATAAAACAACTAGTTACAGTTAGCAACCAAGAGCGCCTCTCCGTACTGCAGGGAATATACTTCTTTCTCCCATGACTTGCTTGAGACACTCCTGGCACAGCTTCACAATAATAAACTCGGTGACTGGCGCCCCCGTTCTGGTTAAGGCAGATAATGTCAGGAATTAAAGCGGCATATCATAAGAAGGAAAATCGAGAACAAAACCTAAAAAAAAAATCATAATTTACTAAAAAATCTGACGAATAACATGACCATAATTTTGCAGTTAGAAAAAAAAAATGGCACAGTAACTTACTATTAGCCTTAAAAAAAACTAATAAAATGCGTTAACATCTTCAGTAACACACTTACAACTCACAACAGATGAGGTAATTTTAAAAGAACTGTAAAGGGCGCTGTATATACATTTTCCACTGAATGGCGTGTGATTGTTCAGCTAGGGTTATTCTTTGATACCACTTACAGTATATATAGGGTGCAATAATACTACTCATGGTTTGGTATGTTATAGGCACACTACGTTAATAGCTGAACGATATACTGTGAAATCAATTCGACGATTATTAAAAACCAAATTCTGATTCTATTTAAGTTCAATAAAGAAAAGAAAATATGAGGAAGGTCATTTAATTAATCCCATATCAGAGAATCGTTTTTTTTTTTGTGCGTGTGTGTAAAATGACCATTCTCATTTCATCAGCAAAGACCTCGATGAGGGAGAGATCACGGTTCCCCACCTCTTAAGTTCATCGTACAGGTTATGTAAACACGGAATATCTGGACTAAATGGCGCTGCCCCAGGGTTCTTCTCCACGGATCGTATAATTATGTAACCCGAGTAATTTCCAAACAACGTAAACAATGTGCCTAGTAATCCGTGCCAAGTGTATTATAACTAAACCATCTCAAATTCCTTATAATGAGTGCGACTTAGATGGACGGCAACACTACTACTACAGTTATATCCAAATTTCTATTTTATACCATACTGATTATTATGAGTTGGAGAAATAACAATTCTTGGATATTTATTGGGAAAATGTCTGTATAAATCATTTACAGAATAACACAATGCGTCAGGCTCAACAGATTATCTGGGCCAAGGCGCCACCAGCCACGACTGACCTTATGTTTCCAATAATTCATTGCCGCCGAGCACAGGCACGCCGACTTCCTTTCCTCCTTCCCTCCTGGTCCTTGATGTGTCTTGGTATACTATACACCTGGACTGATTTTAATACACTATTCACCTGGTTTTGGTTTACTGTACACTTGGACTGACCTAGACACACTGTACGTCTCAATTTATTGTACACTCACTACAGAAAGTATTTGCAAGGTGGGGTCCGATGGATGTCAAAATGAACACTGCAACCCTTGCTGTCTCGGTAGGGTTGTCAAAATCCTTCGTCCGTTGTGTCATATTGTCTAGCAAAAAATTGTGCAGATATTTTTTGTAGCGAGTGCACATACATGCAAACACGATAGCTTGAATCGCTTGATCTCTTAATTTGCAAGACTTATCGATAATAATGCAACGATGAACTGTCATTTGAGAGAGAGATAGATGACGGAATTTCTTTGCTGCTTCCTCTCCTAGTGCAAGACAAGCCATTTCTTGCTCACAGGGCAGAACAACTTCTTCCCTTCTTCTGCTTGGCAATTTCGAAAGTAAAAATATAAGAAGCGAAGACGATGCTGTTGGTGTACGATGCCGCTAAGTCCAGTTTTTGTCTCTCCAGACTATTTTAACAGTGGTTAAAACATAAATCTAGTTTTATTAGTACTTCGATGATCATTTCTTCTGTAACCTGCGATCTAGGGCGCTTGATCTTTTAAGAAAATGCTACTTTCACTCTTTTCGCAAACATTATAAGTATATTTTAAGAGCAAATGTCTAGTATGCTTTATAAACCAATTTGTTATATGTTCAAGAAGTGTCGTTATAAGACACCCACAGTTCACCCTTCTTCAACCATGGGGGTAAAAATAACCACATGACGCGTGAGGACAGCAGGACATGAGTTAAAAAGACTTCACTGTCAACAAAAACATGCCACTGGGTACTTCCTTAGACGCAGTGAGTCTTCAGTCCAGTTTTCATGCAGATCAGGCCGAAGACCCAAAATGAGAAAGTTGATATTCAGACAAAGCTCGTTTCTTCAATGGCAGTGAAATAGGTTATGTTACAAAATTATAATGCTTATCCTTGAGTTATCCTGTTAAATTAACTTAAATTATTTTTTACTTATAAATTATCATGTTTTGGCAAGAGTTACAAACGCAATTTAAAGAATCCCTTGAATTCCTCCAGTGAGAGTATGCAGCAAACAATTCCACTCTGGATTGCTTTTTCTATGGATACTGGAACAATTAACGTGATGTCCTTGGGTCTATAGTGGTTTTAATAAATTTGGAACCAAACTCATATAAGAAATTTCTGGACACTGGTGCCTTCAGCTCCCAGAGTCTCTGACCCTTTTAGGACATAGTAACATATTCGTGGTTCAGGATTCGATACTTTGACTCCAATTGGTTTTCCCTTCTCATTCCAACTGCACTCTGGAAGGGATGGGTAAGCACCAGAGTGGAAGCAAACGTAATCTCACACCACCTTTTTACCATACTTCCGGGGAAGTAGCATGGCGCCATTTGGGAGCTTGTTGTCGGATCTGTGTATCTGCCGATCCCTGTGCACTGGGCAGTCCATGGTGGTCTGACTCGACTTGGTATTAACTTCATTATGTCTACCCCCGGGAGGTCCACTTACGAAGGCTGTGTTGGTCTAACCACTCGTTTAAAGGGTTATCACACATGAGCATTTTTCCTCCAACCTCCGTCCTCCATCCTTTGGTCAGATTTGCTCCGTCTCCGTAAACGGACAATCGGAGACGCACCTCACGTAATGTCCATCTCCAACCTCAAACCATGACAACAAATGTAGAAGAAGTCTTACGGACGACAGGCTACGCAAGAGGGAAAGCTGCAGTAGTTTTTTTTTCTCGCTTTGGTCCAGGAAGAAGAACAAAAGAAGAAAGACGTTTATGGAGGCGGCGCTGGCTGCCAAGAAGAGAACAACAGGACCAACGTGTATAACAAACTAGCGCAGGAGCAGTTCTAGATCATGAGAGCTAAAGACAGTGGAAGCAAATCGACAAACACCAGTTCTACGAATTAGTGGCAACGATCGAACATTCCAGTGCTAAAAATTACAATAAAATGTAGGGTATTCCCTTATTTTTTTTATAAAAGAAGATTTTGCTTCTTAATCCAGAAGACACGCTTCCGCTACTATTCTGGTGAAGCGATGCGCCATGCGGTAGAAAATCAAATGACAGTTTATTAATCATCGGGAAATAACAATTAAACGTTAATATTCACCAGTCCTTATTGGTTACCAATTATACTAAGGTGAAGACAAACATTATTATTTATTTTATTTAAAATCAGAGATAGTAAAGAGTTTCTTATGACCCCGGTCATAAGTCCAGTTTAACTGCAGGAAATAAAAGGGTACGGAAGTTCTCCCACTCTCAGAAAATAAGCCGGAAATTGGAGGAAGCTTCCGTTTGACCAGAAGTTGGAGGAAAATGCTTGTAAACAGTGTGGATAGGAGCCACAAGACGAAAGGCTATTCCACCATGGATGGTCTGTGGATCGAGGCGAATGCCTATGCAGAAGTTTGGGGGTGGCTAGTAGGAAGTCCTCAGCATGACGAGCACTCACTGCTCTCAGACGAGAGCTCTCCAGGTCATTCAATGCCCTCTTGAGTATGTCTGAGGCAATCATCTTATGATGACTTGTCCCAGTGGATTTGCTTAATGTACTTTGGAGGCGTCGATCTAGCTGCTTGGGATGAAAAATTCCGGCTACTCCAATTCGTTTCATGTTATGCATGAGAATAGGAATGCTAGCAATTGGAACTGGGATCTTTGTGGATATCACTCCCTCCTAGTCTAACTCTCCTTTTCAAAATTTGAAGAATTTTCCTCAGCCCTTTTACAAAGTTGCGTCACGATCCGTTGGCCAGTTTTTCATTAATGTTCACACCCAATGAGAAGTTTTCCCAGGCTGAAACATATTCATTCTTAAACATTTCATCGCCCATCCTCGGCAGACAAACAAAATGCCACACTGTTCAACTCACAGAGACGCACATTCACTCACGCACCTAAAAACACAAACACACAACATCCATTCTTCAATCTAGCCCCCCCACCCCCCACACACACGTACATACTGAACACAAGGAAGTGAGAGCGGTTGTGATCTCATTCGCAATACAGATGACGAAACAGTACGACCTCGAAGATGCGTTGGTGCAATCACTTCACTGACCCTTGAGGTAAGCTAACTCATGTCATCACCTTATAGAAGGCCAGGCAATGTTCATGCGACAGCACTGAAATGGTAAGATAGAGAGAATTTCTTACATAGAAATTCACCGAGCTTTTATAGTTTCATGACAAAAAGTGTAATCCATGTGTTAAATACATTCACAACAACAGTGGACTATACTTGCAAAAAGCGTTCGTTTTTATTTTAACCAGACAGAGAAAGTTTCAGTGGAGAACTCAATAGGACTTTTTACGAGTACGTGTGCTTGAAGGTGGCATAGTTCGCCAGATGATTCGCGAAGAAATAGATGGAAGAACAAAGAAAGACAATGAAAGATAAATATATTAACTTCTTAGTTTTCACTTTTCGCAAACGCCTCTTCTCCCAAGCCTCCTCTCCTATCACCAAGGAATAAAAGCTTTAGGTGATATTAAAAACTGATTCCCTATTTAACCTCTACAGACCAAAACACAAATGACCGAAATCTTGCCTTTATGTTCCTTTACCTCTTCATGTTGTGACTCGCAACTCCCCCTCTCCAACCCTTCTTAATTCCCACCTTACGAAAGAAAAATCCTTAACACAGCAGCTTAGCGTCGTGATATTCATATCTGTCGGATATTTAGACACAGATTAAATTTATTTACTCTTATGATTAGTATTTAGATCGAGGATGACTTTTTTCTTATCTGTTCATTACGTCGATGCTACTATTGCCTATATTGGTGGCAAGCAGAAGGTAGGTAATTTGTTCCGAATCTGACGAGATTGCAAGTATGTATTTTACACACATACTAAGTTTATATATAGACTTGATTCCAAAAGTTGATACTAGATGTTGTACTGGTGGCCGTGAGGAGGATGGTAGGGAGCAACAGAGAGAGGAACTGTCTCACTCCAAGATAATAAGAACATAAGAACATAAGAATGGAGGAAACTGCAGCTGGCCTATTGGCCCATACTGGGCAGTCCCGTTTAGAACATAAGAACATAAGAAGTGGGATACTGCAGGAGGCCGACTGGCCCATACAGGGTAGATCCCTTTCACACCCATCCCAGCACTTCCATGTGCCTATCCAACTTCGTCTTGAAGCTCCCTAGCGTCCCCGATCCTACTATAGCACTCGGTAGCCTATTCCACATATCCACAACTCTATTACAAACCAGTGCTTGCCTATATCCTTTCTGAATCGGAATTTATCTAATTTAAAGCCATTTGTTCTAGTTATTTCGTTATTACTGAGCTTCAGAACATCTTCCATTTTACCCTTGTTAATCCAACTTACCCACTTGAACACCTCTATCATATTTCTCCTAACTCTACGCCTCTCTAATGAATGCAAGCCTAAGCTTTTCAGTCTTTCTTCATATGGAAGGTTTCTAATATTATGGATAACATGTTCATTACTATAACAAAGGTTCACTACAACATGTTCACTATAACATGTTCATTACTATAACAAAGGTTCACTACAAGAGGTTCACTATTCCGTGTTCACTATAATAACATGATCATTACTATAACAAAGGTTCACTACAAGAGGTTCACTATAATAACATGTTCATTACTATAACAAAGGTTCACTACAAGAGGTTCACTATAATAACATGTTCATTACTATAACAAAGGTTCACTACAAGAGGTTCACTATAATAACATGTTCATTACTATAACAAAGGTTCACTACAAGAGGTTCACTATAATAACATGTTCATTACTATAACAAAGGTTCACTACAAAGAGGTTCACTATAATAACATGTTCATTACTATAACCAAGGTTCACTAGGGGTTCATATTCCATGTTCACTATATGTATGTTCATTACTATAACAAAGGTTCACTACAAGAGGTTCACTACAAGGGTTCACTATAATAACATATTTCATTACTATAACAAAGGTTCACTAAAGAGTTCACTATAATAACATGTTCATTACTATAACAAAGGTTCACTACAAGAGGTTCACTATAATAACATCTTCATTACTATAACAAAGGTTCTAGGGGTTTACTATAATAACATGTTCATTACTATAATAAGGTTCACTACAATGTTCATTACTATAACAAAGGTTCACTACAAGAGGTTCACTATAATAACATGTTCATTACTATAACAAATGTTCACTACAACATGTTCATTACTATAACAAAGGTTCACTACAACAGGTTCACTACAACATGTTCATTACTATAACAAAGGTTCACTACAAGAGGTTCACTATAATAACATGTTCATTACTATAACAAAGGTTCACTACAACATGTTCATTACTATAACAAAGGTTCACTACTACATGTTCACTATACTAACATGTTCATTACTATAACAAAGGTTCACTACAAGAGGTTCACTATAATAACATGTTCATTACTATAACAAAGGTTCACTACAAGAGGTTCACTATAATAACATGTTCATTACTATAACAAAGGTTCACTACAAGAGGTTCATAACATGTTCATTACTATAACAAAGGTTCACTACAAGAGGTTCACTATAATAACATGTTCATTACTATAACAAAGGTTCACTACAAGAGGTTCACTATTCCATGTTCACTATAATAACATGTTCATTACTATAACAAAGGTTCACTACAAGAGGTTCACTACAAGAGGTTCACTATAATAACATGTTCATTACTATAACAAAGGTTCACTACAAGAGGTTCACTATAATAACATGTTCATTACTATAACAAAGGTTCACTACAAGAGGTTCACTATAATAACATGTTCATTACTATAACAAAGGTTCACTACAAGAGGTTCACTGTGGTAACCTCTTACTACATTATCTTACACTTGACATAATGTTTACACCACATGAGTCCAGTGGTCTGGTTTGGTCATAAAAGTGTATCATGCAGAATATTAAAAGTGAACGACGCCAGCACCAGCCCGTCACTAAAATGACCGAGAAGAAGGCCAAGGGTCCAACAGTGACACCCCAACTGGCTCGTATGAGGGGCCAGTGGGTGCAGGAGACGACGGAGGTCACCATCAAAGCTCCTAACACCATGTTAGGGGTTGTGGTAGGCCCAGGTGGCTCTACCATAAAAGAGATTTAGGAAAAGTATAATGTTCGCGTCTCTGTCCCTCAGAAGGGGTCCAAGGACCAGCCCCTACGGGTTGTAGGGCTAGATAAAGGCCTTGTGCAAGATGCCGCGGATCACATAAAAGCCCTGGTTCAAAAGGCTGTGACCACGACAGTGACCATCAAAGCTCCTAACAACATGTTAGGGGTTGTGGTAGGCCCAGGTGGCTCTACCATAAAAGAGATCCAGGAAAAGTACAAAGTACGGGTCTTTGTGCCTCAGAAGGGGTCCAAGGACCAGCCCCTACGGGTTGAAGGGCTAGATAAAGGCCTCGTCCACGACGCCGCGGATCACATAAAAGCCCTGGTTCAAAAGGCTGTGACCACGACAGTGACCATCACTGCTCCTATCAACATGTTAGGGGTTGTGGTAGGCCCAGGTGGCTCTACCATAAAAGAGATCCAGGAAAAGTACAAAGTACGGGTCTTTGTTCCTCAGAAGGGGTCCAAGGACCAGCCCCTACGGGTTGTAGGGCTAGATAAAGGCCTCGTCCACGATGCCGCGGATCACATAAAAGCCCTGGTTCAAAAGGCTGTGACCACGACAGTGACCATCACTGCTCCTAACAACATGTTAGGGGTTGTGGTAGGCCCAGGTGGCTCTACCATAAAAGAGATCCAGGAAAAGTACAAAGTAAGGGTCTTTGTTCCTCACAAGGGGTCCAAGGACCAGCCCCTACGGGTTGTAGGGCCAGATAAAGGCCTGGTGCAGGATGCCGCGGATCATATAGAGTCCTTGATGGCCTATGAAAAGGAAAGGCGGCGTCTCAGTACGCCAGTGTCACAAACAGTGTTCATCCCTAAGGCCCATCACGGCCTAATAATTGGCAGACAGGGTCAAAATATACGGTACCTATCACTAACCCGTAGAATAACCATCGTTCTGCCCCCCAAAAATGTTATAAGCGATGAGGTCACTGTGACCGGTCTCCCTGACCAGGTGGACCAAGGTGTAAGAGACCTGGTTAACCTGGTCAAAAGCTCCACCCACATTTGTTACAACTCTGACTTCTGAGAGGCCCTTACTCTCTTGACCCCCCCCCCACCCCCACATTTGTTACAACTCTGACTTCTGAGAGGCCCTTACTCTCTTGACCCCACCCCCACATTTGTTACAACTCTGACTTCTGAAGGCGCACTCTCTTATTTACCCCCTATGACAAAAAAAAAAAAAAAAAATGGACCCTCTAACCACTGGCCTCCCGCAGCAGGATGCAAACTCAAGGATCTCTAGAATGCTGATGGTTTTAATTTATTTATTGTTAGAAGAGAGTCATCAAGGTAACGTACCAGTCCTCCCAGATAATTAAGGCACCTGCACCAATATATCAAAGTTAATATAAAAAGCTTCACTATGTATAAAGTTAGTATGATCACAAGACGAACCGCTCTAACCTAACCTAACCTAACCTAACAACAAACACACACACACACACACACACACACACACACTCACACACACACACACACACCTGATGCAGAGTCCCTTACTAGACTTGCTAGGGGAGTGAACACTGCATTTCATAGTGCAAAGGTCCCACTTGGCATAAGTGTTCCTTGGAGCAAGCGGAAATTTGTTTTCCAAAGACTCTTTGTCTCTATGTATAGAACCCACTAATTAGCATAATTTATGCTAATTAGCACCAGAAAGAAGGCACTTTCTAACATTTAAACCATTTCACCTAGAAACATGTGTGATTAGTTGAACCTGGCTAATTTTAGGGTCAGGAAACCACTTGGAGGGTTATTTTGACAATTAGCGGCCATTTTGACCCTCAAATCCAAGATGACCACTGGCCGCCATCTTGATTTTTTTTATAGGGGGATTAGCCCACCCGAGCACAGGTCACTGACCCACATCAGAGCCAGGGCGAAAAGTATGTGTGTGTCAATAATAATAATAATAATAATAATAATAATAATAATAATAATAATATGTAATAATAATAATAATAGTAATAATAATAATAATAAATAATAATAATAATAATAATAATAATAATAAATATCGTAATAATAATAACAATAATAATAATAATAATAATAATAATAATAATAATAATAATAATAATAATAATAATAATAATAATAATAATATAATAATAATAATAATAAGCAATAATAATAATAATTATAAAAATAGATAAAAATTATAACAAAAAATAAAAATAATAATAATAACCAAAAATAAATACAAAAGCGAAAAAATCAATCAAGAGTGAGAAACGATATACACAGTATGTATGTTGTGTTGTCATAGTAAGAGAAACAATTGAGACCCTGCAATTGTGCGTAAATGAGGCAGAAAGTCAGATCAGCAACGTGGGACTTGGTCACAATTTTTGTGATGCCATATGGCAGCAGGGTCTACCATTAGCATAATGTTCCAATATCTTCCCAGGCGGTAGTACCTCCCTGTTTGATAGCTACCTACTACCTACAATATGGGCATACTTTACAACTTTGGAACCGTTTGAGCTACAAACTTGTGATATATAAATTTCTACTAATTTGGTGTTGATAAACTCATTTCTGGTATTACTTTTGTGATAGGGGTTATTTAAAAGGATATTTAAAAGTGCATTCCAAGATAGCTGTTATTGGCTATATCAGAAAAGCATGATGAATCAAATTTATCTTCGAGTACATCCTAAAATTTGAATTCATTAAGGACAACCATTTGAATGTATGACTTTTTGTTTTTGTATTTTCAGGTTACATTATTGATTACAATGAAAGATAGTTGATTCAAAATGACCAGATTGGATACACTTGACTGGACCTTATGTCTTATATGTCAGTCAGATACAAATGAAGCAGTTGCAGATCCTGCATCATCTATAAAATTACGTGGCCAACCCAAGAAACTAGAAGCATGTTACCAAAAACTTCTGGACAATATCTCAGAGCTCTATGAGTTAGGTGAGTTACCCAGCTTCATAACACTAGATGACATTGATGCAAGCAGAAAAGTAGAACTTATGAAAACTAACTGCACAGTGTGCCACAAAAATTGCAGAAGAGCCGTCAACAAACAGAAGGTGGAGCGAGCCAAGAGTGAGGTAGAGAGAAGTAAACACCAAGGAAGCACAATGAAAACACGGCGGATGAGCTCTGGCAGAGTTTATGTCACACAGGAGTCCCATGTTACATCAACTGAAGGCAAGGACTATTCTGCAACAAAATGCTTCTTTTGTGAAGAGTCTGAAGAGAACAAGAAGGAGTTGAAGAGTTTCCTCTTTGAACCAGCCTTCAAGTTCAATGATGCTCCGAAAGAAAATAGGTAATGTGAAACTTCAGAGCAAACTGTCAAAAGGGGACATGATTGCGATAGATGATGTGTACCACCGTGCATGCCTGAGTAAAGTTTAAAGAAAGGCAGATGTAGTTGATCGTGATTCAAATGAAAGCTATGCTGCCAAAGTAATTTAAGCTCAAGCTTTCAATGAGCTTCTTGATTACATTGGGGACCACCGTGGATCTGGTACTGTTCTGAGTATGGCTAAATTGACAGCACTGATGTCCTGTTCCAACTCAACATTGGAGATGATTGAGCGACACACCCCGTCCTCCATCAATTTGTGATGCAGCTCTGTGGTGTTGTGGATGAGGGCATAACAACAGTGGATACTGCGCATTTGCATCTCTTCTTTCACAAGGGTCGGGACTTTGATCATATGCCTCCCAGCAGTGACGCACTACACAAACACATCCTCAGAGCTGCCTATCAGATATACTGTAAGTGCTCAATATTATTATGAGCACTATGATTTCGTTTATTAGATTCAAGATGGCGGTCAGTGGCCCTCTTAGATTTTAGTCAAAATGGCCGCCAATTGTCAAAATAACTCCCCAAATGGATTCCTGACCCTAAAATTAGCCATGTTCAACTAATCACACATGTTTCTAGGTGAAATGGTTTAAATGTTAGAAATTGCCTTCTTTCTGGTGCTAATTAGCATAATTTATGCTAATTAGTGGGTTCTATGCAAAGAGACAAAGTGTCTCTTTGGATATTTCTTTCATGTTGCTCCAAGGAATATTTATGCAAAGTGGGACGAGGATGACTTTTTTCTTATCTGTTCATTACGTCGATGCTACTATTGCCTATATTGGTGGCAAGCAGAAGGTAGGTAATTTGTTCCGAATCTGACGAGATTGCAAGTATGTATTTTACACACATACTAAGTTTATATATAGACTTGATTCCAAAAGTTGATACTAGATGTTGTACTGGTGGCCGTGAGGAGGATGGTAGGGAGCAACAGAGAGAGGAACTGTCTCACTCCAAGATAATAAGAACATAAGAACATAAGAATGGAGGAAACTGCAGCTGGCCTATTGGCCCATACTGGGCAGTCCCGTTTAGAACATAAGAACATAAGAAGTGGGATACTGCAGGAGGCCGACTGGCCCATACAGGGTAGATCCCTTTCACACCCATCCCAGTACTTCCATGTGCCTATCCAACTTCGTCTTAGAGAAGCCTAGTCTGATCCTACTACCGCCTCGGTAGCTGTTCTTTCTCACAACTCATGCAAACCGTTGCTTTGCCTATATCAGCACAGATCGGAATTTATCATTTGGCTTATTTTGTTCTAGTTATTTCGTTATTACACTGAGCTTCAGAACATACTTCCATTTTACCCTTGTTAATCCCACTTACCCACTTGAACACCTCTATCATATCTCTCCTAACTCTACGCCTCTCTAATGAATGCAAGCCTAAGCTTTTCAGTCTTTCTTCATATGGAAGGTTTCTAATATTATGGATAACATGTTCATTACTATAACAAAGGTTCACTACAACATGTTCACTACAACATGTTCACTATAACATGTTCATTACTATAACAAAGGTTCACTACAAGAGGTTCACTATTCCGTGTTCACTATAGTAACATGATCATTACTATAACAAAGGTTCACTACAAGAGGTTCACTACAAGAGGTTCACTATAATAACATGTTCATTACTATAACAAAGGTTCACTACAAGAGGTTCACTATAATAACATGTTCATTACTATAACAAAGGTTCACTACAAAATGTTCACTATAATAACATGTTCATTACTATAACAAAGGTTCACTACAAGAGGTTCACTATAATAACATGTTCATTACTATAACAAAGGTTCTTCTAAAGTTACCAACATGTTCATTACTATAACAAGAGTTCACAAGAGGTTCACTATTGTTTACTATAATAACATGTTCATTACTATAACAAAGATTTTCGAGGTTCACTATAACCAACATGTTCATTACTATAACAAGGTTCACTACAAGGGGTTCACTATATAATAACTGTTCATTACTATAACAAGGTTTACTTTTGAGGACCACTATAACATTATTCTGTAAGTTCACTACAAGAGGTTCACTATAATAACATGTTCATTACTATAACAAATGTTCACTACAACATGTTCATTACTATAACAAAGGTTCACTACAACAGGTTCACTACAACATGTTCATTACTATAACAAAGGTTCACTACAAGAGGTTCACTATAATAACATGTTCATTACTATAACAAAGGTTCACTACAACATGTTCATTACTATAACAAAGGTTCACTACTACATGTTCACTATACTAACATGTTCATTACTATAATATAACAAAAAAGATTCACTACAAGAGGTTCATATATGCTTTATATTTCATTACTATAACAAAGTTCACCTAGAGGTTCATAATAACATATTCATTACTATAAAGGTTCACTACAGAGGTTCACTACAATAATATGTTCATTACTATAACAAAGGTTCACTACAAGAGGTTCACTATAATAACATGTTCATTACTATAACAAAGGTTCACTACAAGAGGTTCACTGTGGTAACCTCTTACTACATTATCTTACACTTGACATAATGTTTACACCACATGAGTCCAGTGGTCTGGTTTGGTCATAAAAGTAAATAATGCAGAATATTAAAAGTGAACGACGCCAGCACCAGCCCGTCACTAAAATGACCGAGAAGAAGGCCAAGGGTCCAACAGTGACACCCCAACTGGCTCGTATGAGGGGCCAGTGGGTGCAGGAGACGACGGAGGTCACCATCAAAGCTCCTAACAACATGTTAGGGGTTGTGGTAGGCCCAGGTGGCTCTACCATAAAAGAGATTTAGGAAAAGTATAATGTTCGCGTCTCTGTCCCTCAGAAGGGGTCCAAGGACCAGCCCCTACGGGTTGTAGGGCTAGATAAAGGCCTTGTGCAAGATGCCGCGGATCACATAAAAGCCCTGGTTCAAAAGGCTGTGACCACGACAGTGACCATCAAAGCTCCTAACAACATGTTAGGGGTTGTGGTAGGCCCAGGTGGCTCTACCATAAAAGAGATCCAGGAAAAGTACAAAGTACGGGTCTTTGTGCCTCAGAAGGGGTCCAAGGACCAGCCCCTACGGGTTGAAGGGCTAGATAAAGGCCTCGTCCACGACGCCGCGGATCACATAAAAGCCCTGGTTCAAAAGGCTGTGACCACGACAGTGACCATCACTGCTCCTATCAACATGTTAGGGGTTGTGGTAGGCCCAGGTGGCTCTACCATAAAAGAGATCCAGGAAAAGTACAAAGTACGGGTCTTTGTTCCTCAGAAGGGGTCCAAGGACCAGCCCCTACGGGTTGTAGGGCTAGATAAAGGCCTCGTCCACGACGCCGCGGATCACATAAAAGCCCTGGTTCAAAAGGCTGTGACCACGACAGTGACCATCACTGCTCCTAACAACATGTTAGGGGTTGTGGTAGGCCCAGGTGGCTCTACCATAAAAGAGATTTAGGAAAAGTATAACGTTCGCGTCTTTCTTCCTCAGAAGGGGTCCAAGGACCAGCCCCTACGGGTTGTAGGGCTAGATAAAGGCCTGGTGCACGATGCCGCGGATCATATAGAGTCCTTGATGGCCTATGAAAAGGAAAGGCGGCGTCTCAGTACGCCAGTGTCACAAACAGTGTTCATCCCTAAGGCCCACCACGGCCTAATAATTGGCAGACAGGGTCAAAATATACGGTACCTATCACTAACCCGTAGAATAACCATCGTTCTGCCCCCCAAAAATGTTATAAGCGATGAGGTCACTGTGACCGGTCTCCCTGACCAGGTGGACCAAGGTGTAAGAGACCTGGTTAACCTGGTCAAAAGCTCCACCCACATTTGTTACAACTCTGACTTCTGAGAGGCCCTTACTCTCTTGACCCCCCCCCACCCCCACATTTGTTACAACTCTCTGACCACCAGAAGTGCCTCTTGACCCCACCCCATTTGTTACAAGCCGACTGCAGGCCTGCTCTGGCCCCCCCCTGTAAAAAAAAAAAAAAAAAAAAAAAATGGATATAACCACTGTGCCTCCATGACTCAGGTTAGTCTCTCTGGGGCTAACAGTGGTTTAGTGTTGTTATTATTACGAGAGAGAGAGAGAGAGAGAGAGAGAGAGAGTCATCAAGGTAACGTACCAGTCCTCCCAGATAATTAAGGCACCTGCACCAATATATCAAAGTTAATATAAAAAGCTTCACTATGTATAAAGTTAGTATGATCACAAGACGAACCGCTCTAACCTAACCTAACCTAACCTAACAACAAACACACACACACACACACACACACACACACACTCACACACACACACACACACCTGATGCAGAGTCCCTTACTAGACTTGCTAGGGGAGTGAACACTGCATTTCATAGTGCAAAGGTCCCACTTGGCATAAGTGTTCCTTGGAGCAAGCGGAAATTTGTTTTCCAAAGACTCTTTGTCTCTATGTATAGAACCCACTAATTAGCATAATTTATGCTAATTAGCACCAGAAAGAAGGCACTTTCTAACATTTAAACCATTTCACCTAGAAACATGTGTGATTAGTTGAACCTGGCTAATTTTAGGGTCAGGAAACCACTTGGAGGGTTATTTTGACAATTAGCGGCCATTTTGACCCTCAAATCCAAGATGGCCACTGGCCGCCATCTTGATTTTTTTTATAGGGGGATTAGCCCACCCGAGCACAGGTCACTGACCCACATCAGGAAGGCCAGGGCGAAAATTATAATAATAATAATAATAATAATAATAATAATAATAATAATAATAATAATAATAATAATAATAATAATAATAATAATAATAATAATAATAATAATAATAATAATAATAATAATAATAATAATAATAATAATAATATGTAATAATAATAATAATAAGCGTAATAATAATATAATAATAATAATAATAATAATAATATGTGTATAATAATGTGTATGTATGTGTGTGTATGTGTATGTGTGTGAATTGTAAAAGGAATGGATAAAGGTACATAAAATAAAAATATGTGGCAAGAAATAAATGCAAAAATGAAAATCAATCAGGTGAAACGACCACTGAGTATGTATGTTGTGTTTGTCATAATGAAACAATTGAGACCCTGCAATTGGCGTGAAATGAGCAGAAAGTCAGATCAGCAACGTGGGACTTGGTCACAATTTTTGTGATGCCATATGGCAGCAGGGTCTACCATTAGCATAATGTTCCAATATCTTCCCAGGCGGTAGTACCTCCCTGTTTGATAGCTACCTACTACCTACAATATGGGCATACTTTACAACTTTGGAACCGTTTGAGCTACAAACTTGTGATATATAAATTTCTACTAATTTGGTGTTGATAAACTCATTTCTGGTATTACTTTTGTGATAGGGAGTTATTTAAAAGGATATTTAAAAGTGCATTCCAAGATAGCTGTTATTGGCTATATCAGAAAAGCATGATGAATCAAATTTATCTTCGAGTACATCCTAAAATTTGAATTCATTAAGGACAACCATTTGAATGTATGACTTTTTGTTTTTGTATTTTCAGGTTACATTATTGATTACAATGAAAGATAGTTGATTCAAAATGACCAGATTGGATACACTTGACTGGACCTTATGTCTTATATGTCAGTCAGATACAAATGAAGCAGTTGCAGATCCTGCATCATCTATAAAATTACGTGGCCAACCCAAGAAACTAGAAGCATGTTACCAAAAACTTCTGGACAATATCTCAGAGCTCTATGAGTTAGGTGAGTTACCCAGCTTCATAACACTAGATGACATTGATGCAAGCAGAAAAGTAGAACTTATGAAAACTAACTGCACAGTGTGCCACAAAAATTGCAGAAGAGCCGTCAACAAACAGAAGGTGGAGCGAGCCAAGAGTGAGGTAGAGAGAAGTAAACACCAAGGAAGCCCAATGAAAACACGGCGGATGAGCTCTGGCAGAGTTTATGTCACACAGGAGTCCCATGTTACATCAACTGAAGGCAAGGACTATTCTGCAACAATATGCTTCTTTTGTGAAGAGTCTGAAGACAAGAAGGAGTTGAGAAAAGTTTCCACTCTTGGAATAAACCAGAGATTCAATGATGCTCCAAAGAAAATAGGTAATGTGAAACT